>NW_025781543.1:0-58888 GCF_021130785.1 Homalodisca vitripennis | reverse complement strand
ACTTCATTCATACGTGCCTCAGGACTTAAATATAAAAAGACGCATTGTCATAAAATTATCCACCAAACACTTTTGTAACAGGTTTTATTCCTAAACAGATTGTTAATTTTTATATTTTTTTCCAATTGTATATAAATTGTTTTATATTGTACAGACACTTTTTCATTCTTCGACTTCTGAACTAAAACATTGGTATAATGTAAAATATTCTGAAATGGATTATGATATTGGCATTTCTTATTTCTGAAATATATATTTTGACTATCAGGTGTATAGATTAGGATGAAATAGAACCTTATATTCAACATGAAATATGTGATCTGTGTAATTTTGTGTATAAAAATTCTACCAGGCTTTCCATAACCTTGTGCTTTATACACGGTTAAAGTATTTTTTTTTCAAATTGTTTATAAGGACGTTATTGTTCTTCTTGAATATTAGTACGTTTCCCAGGTACTTCTGAGATCAATTGCATATTTGTATTTGTAACTATTTTACCGCTATATTACATATTTCTGATAAGGCTTCTATTCGTTCACTTGACTCTTCCATACTCAAATGTATGGAGCTACTAATGCTTTCAGACTCAGGTCATTCAGTTCAGAGAATCTTAAAAAGGCTGCCTCTTGTTCACAACGACTGAAAATAATTGGTACGTTGCGATACGTCATCTCACCTATGTTCTATTGACACTACAGTTACTAAGTATAAATTCAGCTCTCTGATATTGTAATTGGCTTTCATTTCAAGTTGTTCAAAAGCTTTTCCTGTATTGTTTTTATTGAATATCACAAACTAAAAATTTCAGTTTAGTGAAACTGTGTCAGCACTCAAAGGTTGTAATAAAACGTTTATATACATGTGTTCCATATATTACATATATCCCAAAAATTTAACTATATCCGAGGTATCAAAGAATAATATTAAACCGTTAATATTATTTTTCTTTAATATATAGGAATTAGACAAAGAAAACAGTGTTCATTACAGATCTGTGCATTCTAAAACAAACTTGAGCCGTTGTTCTTTATGCTCCCTACATATTCTAAATCGTATGGACTTAGGAGTAACTCAACTTTGTGACAAAATCCAATTATAAAGGACAACTAAGAAAAGTTTTCAATGAAAGACGTCAGTATTCGTTATAAAAATTTAATGTTGTATGTAAAACATTTATATTAATACACTTTGCAGACGTTTGTAGATATTCCTGAAACACAATAAAGCAACTTTGGATTTATTGTAACGATAAGAACGTTAGAATATGGAGGGTGCTAGCGTATTGTAATAGTGAAAAAATCTCAAAGAAACTATTTTATTACAAGGTATGAGTACGTCTCATTAAATATCCCGCAACAGGTTCAAATTAAAAGTATCAAGTGTTTTAGTCACTTCATTATTGAGAGATATATCTGCAGAATATCGTACTTTACAGATATTTTAAGTCTCCTGGCTAACAAAAGTGATATTGTGTCATACTTCCCAGTGACATGCTTCAAAAACGCTCATAAGAAATAAATAGGTAAACATTATACATCATTTATGTTTTCGTAGAAATAGAGTTTCGATCAAAATTAAATCTCTACAACAAAAATTATTTCCCGAGATATCTTGCTAAAAATTAAATTCACTTATTTTAAAAATTTCATCGAAAACCATGTGTTTTAATAATAATATTTCACACGATGTCACCATAAAATGAGATTTTATATAATGGAATAATTAAGCTACAGTGAATTTAAAACTTTTTAAATCTGTTTTAATCATACTGATAATGATGGTTGCCATCAAGGTTGCACATATGACTAATATAAAAATATTCGCTTCCGCTTACCCAAATCACACAGAGTAACATGCAAATTCATCGAACTCAGTACTCGTCATACAGAAATGAAGAACCATGCACAAATTTCAAGTCTGTCAGAACTGTCTATGTCAGTTTCGTTTTCGAGATATCGGATAGACATATCGGAACGATAATCAGTAAAGATTTTTTTACACGAGTGATAGGCTTCGTTAAACCTTAGCAAATAATGAAAAACTTATGTGTGCTAAAGGAAATATTAGCGTTTGTATAAAATGAGAATATCTGTACGTTAAAACAATGACAAAGTATTAGGTTAAAAAAAAAAAAAAAAAAAAAAAAAAAAAAAAAAAAAAAAAAAAAAAGATTGAACAAACAATAATAACAACTGACAAGAGCTGCTACTGTGAGCCGACCATTCTAATACTAGGAATAACGTAGAATATTAGAATTATATCATTTAACAGACATTTCACAGCTTATTTTACCAAAATACACAAAAAATACGCTCTACCCATCTACTATAAAAATAATGGACTCTTTACCATATTTAATAAACATTAATCATTTTGTAATATACAGTATCTATTAAATCACAATAATTATTATTTTTAGTTCCCGTTTCAATTTAATAAGATACAACGACTTGGACCAATCAGGGAAGAATAATTAGATTTGTTAGTTATTTTAATACAAATAAATCCACAGTTGCTATGTTCTTAAGAACCCTAACATTTAGTAAATCATGTTTCGGATTTTCCTTTATAATTAAATGAAATAAATGTATCACAGTCATCCATCTTAGTAGAGATTGTACTGTGGATGATGTATCACAGCAAAGTTTAAGTTTGGGAAAATATAATTCTCTCTGGACCACTGCACCAAGAGATATTCTCCCGTTTTTCCGTTTCACGTACATTGGCCTCGGCTTTCAATAATTCGTGTTTAGTAGCTAACTTTTATAAAAGAATTTACATCCAAGAAATTAAATCTATGAAGTATCCTTAGTAAAGACTCTTACACGTCACTTAATGTTTCATATCTTTTGAGTTAGTTAGAAAACATTTAACCGTATCATGTTTATAAAATCTCCCAAATTAAACCTATGTATAACACATTTGATTACTCATTATACGCCTTGATTCTATTAACGATAGTTATATAGCTAAATATAACATTCCTAAGCTATAGAAGCTTAGAAAAAATATATATATATATATGTTTTATATATATATATATATATATATTTATATATATATATATATATATATATATATATATATATAATATATATAAGTAGATATGAATATGGGGTTCCTAGCGCACTTTCGGAGCCAACAGAAAATCAAGGGAAAATACTGTTTAAAGGACAATAAACGAATCTGTAACTCACGAATGAAAAATTACCGAATCTATAGCTGTTTGCTTCTACTTTCTTGAGCTGTCAAATCAATCTTATTTGAAATGTCTGCTACGAATAAACTATAAATTAAAAACTTATTAAAACGGAAATGATGGAATTTGCTAACAATCACTCGAGAAGTCGGGGAGAATGTGAGTAAAACCACATTCTTTTGACGAGGTTCTTCATTTAATTTCTCCAAATGTACTATAAAAATCATCAAAGATTTCAGGCTTAAAATCTGTAATCAAATTCAATATCCAAATAGTGAAAAGATTATAGGTAAAATCTTCTCATAATAAAACATGTGTATCGATACCTACAAACCTAATGTTATTCTTTGAAAAGGAAAATAATTTTTTCAACGGTTATAAGAGATAAGTAAAAATGTTTTATTCTGTTTTCTAAATTCTGTAAACAAATTTTTGTATGTTTTTCACCTCCGTATTGTAATTTTGTAAGCAGATTATTCAAATGTGTTAGTTTATTTCGAAATTTCCCTAGGTTTAGGTCTTTCGTACAAAATTTAAATTACAATCTCTACAAATTAAATATTTTTTATCAATAATTTCTCCTCTATTATAACACTTGTAACAGTTGGCATTATACTCTTCCATTTAAACAAAAAGATTTTTTTATAAATGGAGATTATGGAACTAACTCTGCCGAGATATAAATTTTTCAGCGCAAAAATGTTTGTGTTTACATTTCTACAACAGAGATAAATAGAAATAATTTCATTCAATTGTACAACTATTTAGGATATTTTGTCTATGATTACAAAGATTATTCCGGAAGAAATCGAGATTTTTCATCAACGAAAAGAGTATATTTTTGAAGTTTTAGAAGGAATGAAAGAGAATAATATGAACATCATCAATTATTGTAAAAGACAAAATGAATTGATTGTGTCTTTGGTGTAGTGTTGTTAGTGTGCGTGGTTTGCGTGTTTGCGCTATGGGGAATCACATCACATTCAACTTCTACGGTGTCTATTGTTTAGAGACTTGGCCCTGCAACTGCTACTGTCCAACCAAGTTAATGGCTAGGAGCTGTAATTCGGGTCTTAGACTCTGGAATTTTTTTGTTCCCAAGTCTCAATTTTCTTTGGTAACTACTGTGTAGAAGTTGATGGAGAGGATACAATTAGGGAATTTGTGTTGGGTGTTTTGTAAGTGTAATGTTGTATTAATGAACGATGTGAATGATGAATGTAATGAACGAATTAAGGAAGAGAAGGAATTAAGGAATGAAGTGGAAAGGTGAGGAAGCAAATGGCGCGCCAACCACAGTTGTCATTACTCGGCTTGTTCTATAGTCATTACACTATGGCCACTCGTGTAAAGGCTTGTCCCCAACCACTGAACGACAACCATGTCTTCCTCAATAAAAAGCGCGCCTGAAGCTCTGGGATTTGAACCCAGAACCTCAGGCTTTGAAGGCAAGCGTCTTAACCAACTGAGCTACGGAGAGTCTCGAAGGTTATAAGCTATATCTCTGCTATATAAGTTGTTTCAATTAGGAGTGCTAGTTTACAAATTTATTAATAATTTTTATATTTCAAAAACCACGTCAACCGATTTTAATGAAATTTGGTACACATATAGTAAATACTTAACTCTTTCGACTTAACTTTATCCATAAGGGTGAAATCATCCCCTATTTCTTAATATTCATAAAAAAATAAAAAAAATAATCAGAAAAATCTGAGAAACTTCAAAAACAAGCGAGATCAACTTAAAATTTCATGAAAATAACAAAAATTTTCAAAATCTACCCCAATCATCCCTTATCTTAATACTCTTATATCTCGAGAACTATTGGAGCTTTTTTGCTGAAATTTGGTATATAGGATCAGTAAATATTAAAGTATTTTTTTAAATCATAACTTCCGGTCCAACCCTTAAGATGACCTTGGAATAGTTTTTTGTTAATATCATCCCCATTTTTTAAGATATTCTTTTGAAATTAAAAATTGAATACTTATATCAATGTCTTTAACAATTCTGTAAAGTTGTAGAATTATCCAATGAATAATATAGGACAATAAGACGATTTTTTCAAAAATTTTACTGAATTTCTCTAATATCGTTCTTAATCACATCATAGGCTAAAAATTTTCTCAGAAAACCACAACCACATAACATGTCGAGTTAGTAATAGCATTTTGAAAATCCATATTGATAATTATATCGTTCTTTGAACCAGAAATATTTGTCATACTCTTTGTTGTATCAATGACATAAATAGGTCTATTCGCTAAAAATTCTTTAGGATTGTAATACATTTCCTTATTATTACAGTAAACTTACTTAAAATCTTGATACATCTGATACATGATTCTGAAAAGACCTCCTGAAATGTTTAAATTTTGTAATTCATCTGGATAATAAGAACCGTTCAATTTTACCTCTGATATTTTTTACATCCAAACTATCAAAACTTTGAAGGATTTTTTTTCTTGATTATTCTGTCTATCTGTTTGAAAACCTATGATAACGAACTTGGGATTGAAGATATTTCTATAAATATTTGTAATATCGAACGAATAAGTTGTTCCGGAAATACCTTTTTGTTCTAATACATTGCCAATCTAGAAAATTAAACATAATGTTTTGACTTTTTGTAATTTCATCAATCAATGTAATTTTACTCGTGGTTTTATAATCAATCATTGGAACTCTAATAAAAAAATCTGTAATTGTTATTTTTCCATCAACAGGCATAACATTTCCAGTTGCAGTCTTCAGAATCACATCATCGTCTTCTGCTCTTATAAAACTTAGATAAAATCCTCCTTTATAGATCGGAATAGTAACATTTTCAAAAAATCCTAATCCAAAATGAGATAAATTTCCAGCTGCTTCAAAAACACCAAATTTAAAATCTGATTCAAAGCCATTAGAAGTTTGAGAAATAACATCACTTTTTGAATACGAAATAGTTCCTTTAATTGTGCTTAATTGGCCACAGTTTTCGACTTCTTCTATCAATTTATTGTGTTTTCTTACTTCAATCTTAGAAAATAAAAACGGTATAAAATTATCGATTAATCTAACATTATCAGTTCCAAGATATGCTTGACCATCTTGTTTTGTTAAAGTTCCAGAAATATAAAACTGGAAGTTAGACGAGCAAAAATTATCTCCAAAATCAATATTAAACTCAGTTCTTTTATTCGGTTCATTCAAATGTTGTTTACTAATTAGATAGAAATTTTTAAACTCCGCCCTTTCAATATCACTAGCATATTTTTCTGTAGTCCGCCATTTAATAAGAGAAAATTTAGAAATTTTAAACATCATGTATAAGAAAGATATCATTTTTTCATCGATCTAATGTACGTTTTTATAAGAAAAGATATAAATTTTAGTAAAATAATTAAAAAGATTAGAGTCATTTTTAATGATTTACTTCGTCATATTCAGGATTCTCTTCCTTAAATTTGCGATCTCGGTCACATATTTCAATAAAATTTGCACAGGATAGTAACCGCTATCTATAATATTGTTCCAATCAACTGTATCTTTATTTTCATCCAAAAACTTTATACTCAAGTGTTGATAGAGGCAAAGAACAGACATATGATCTTTTAATTGATAATGTATATTTTCTTGAATGAACTCTGATGATAAAGTTTGATATTTAGCAATGTTATACCAATTCAATTTGTTTACGTATAATCTCATCATATCTTCGGATAATTCATATTTTTGAGAAATATCATCCCAATGTTCTTTTTTCAAATCTCTTTCGTGTTGCATTATAAAAAGATCGAAAGCACTGTAATGTCCCGCCATCTCTATTTATTAAGAAAAAATTTCAAGTTTTTATAAATTGGCTGTTTTTTGCGTCACATTCAGCACATTTTCCAGAAATTTCTTTTAACTCCATTGATATTTGCGTAATATTTTATATCATTTGTTTGCAGTTTTTTCTTTACATCTCACACAGTATATGAGCGCCATTTATATAAGGAAATTTTATCATGCATAAAACCCTGCGAGAATACCTATTTCAGTAAGATCTTCCTCGAACTTATTAATTTTTTCTTCTAATTTTTGAAATTTGACAGCATAAGAATCATTGTATTTCAACAAATTTATGACCAATATTCTCAAAAGTTTTCGTAGCATCTAAACTAAACTTATCAAAAGACTCTTTAAATCTAGTAAGTTTTTCATTAATTTCACCAACATCGTCTACTGATCTTTTACTTCTTTCATCAAGTTTTTCATAGACTTCTGTTGTAAAATCTTTAACATGCTGTTTATGATTCTCATAATTTTGTTTTTAGTTCATTAAACATTTTAATAGGATCTTCTAATTGAATCATTACAACAACATCAAATGGATTAATTCCTTTACTAACACTGCTAATTCTTTTTCCTTTAAAATCTAAGGCATTTTTAACATTCGGATCATGTAAATCAACAATATCGATGTTTTCTTTATTTTTATTATATTTATTAATTTTCAATATCTGATAATTTTAGAGGTTTTAAAATTTTTTCTTTAACAACAACATCACGTTTGTCAATACCAGGTCGAACACCGACAATTCTTTTTTTATTAGCCAAACTAACATAATTCTTTTCAACTTTGATCGCTTCAGTAATTTTATCAGCTTTTTCGATATGAGACATTAAATTGGTAAATATTTTTTTTTGCACCATCTTCAAATTCTTTTTTCAATGTTATTATTTTATCAGCAACTTCATTTGAACTCATGAAATTTGCAAGTTTGTTATCATATTCTGCTTTAAAATCTTCAATCTCGACAGCAAACATATCTGAATCTGGAAGGTTTTGTAATAAATTTTCTAACTTGTTATCAAACTCATTTCTCAAACTATCAAAATTGAAACTATTATCTACATTTTGAATAATTTGTGTTCCAAATACGTCAAAAATATTTTGTGAATCCATATTTATTAAGTAATAATTTGTTAACAACTTCTTTAAAATCTTTACCATCACTCAGTTCATTCAACACAAAAAACACATAAATGACCACAAATTGGGGGATTCTTTATAGTCTTGAATCTGAGAATCATTGTAGTAGACGCTTGATTTTTTCGAATATTTAATCAATTCTATAGGTGGTTTGTCCTCAATTCTTCCATACGAATCAAAATAACATGCATTCTTATCATTTTTATAATAACAAATCCAATGCGTTCCACTTCCCATAATCGAGTCTAAATTCACAATTCCACATTCAAATTTCTTAACTTTTTCAGGTAATGTATCTCTCATGAAGATTCCTCTAAAATGTTTTAATATTTTTGCAGATTTCTTCCAATTCCCCGAATGTTAAAGGTTTAAATTTTTTTTTCAATGTTTGATTTCACGTAATTCAAAGTTTTTTCATCTAATCCAGATCCTGTAACATCTTCCAACTCTTTATCTAACCAATTTAAATGTTTAGAACAATAGGAATCACATCCTTTTTAACGATTGGAGCAGCTTTACGAACATAAGGAACAACATTTTTAACAACTGGAATATTTTCTCCAAAATCTAATAAATCTTTCAAAAGTCCACCATTTTTAAGTTCTTTCAACTGATTATAAGAAAATTCTATTCTGGTTCCTTTATTGTTTTTCTTATGTTTTTCGAGTTTATTGTATTGTCTATTTGTTAAAAATATCTTATCTTCGCCATTTTTTAGTTGATCTATTTTAAATTGTATACTAACGGGTATTTTCTTCTTAAAAGCGGATTTTATTTTTTCTTTCTGATTTTTGCTGAAGTTTACGTTCACCTCCATTTATATAGTTAAAATTTCAAGTTCTCTTCGATTCCCATTCCTAGTTTTCTCTTCAAAAACATTGCTCCAGCTGTTGGAAGCGCAACAAATCTTTCACCTAAACTAGCATCTTTTGATTAAAAATCTATCTATTGCCTTATCTTGCAAAACTTTATCTGACGTTTATATGTCTGGAATTTGTGTCTCTATGTTTTGCATAAAAAATATCGTGTTCCATTGCAGCTTGATCTAATTTATTCACACCAGGATCTCCTCTTTTTAGTCTTTTTTCGAGTTTTGTGCCAGGCCCCAGATACTGATAAGTTGGTACGTGTAATTCAAAAGGTAAATTGTTGATAAAATCATTCAAAAGTCCACTACCCTCAATCATAGATGAACTTATTGTCGGCAAAATTCGTTTTAAATATTTAATTCAATCAGGTTTTTCAATCATTTCATCAAGTTTGTTCGAAATAAAATCCTTAATCGCTTTCTTTTCGTTCAAAAAATTGTTGTTTCCAGCCTTTTCTTGAGCATAAATATAATTTATAATTCCATCGAGTTTTGTCAAATCGTCGATATATCTGTACTCAATCTTATTATCATTGTATTTTTTTACACCTGATCCTTCGATTCGTTTTTCCCAAATTGGTTTAATTAATTTAATATATTTTTTACCTCTACTTGACTTAGGCTTCTTAGTAGATGGATCATTATTTTTGTAAATTGAGTCAGATTCCCATAAAATTTCTGTATACTTTTTCAAATCTTCTTCAGAATATAAATTATCTTTTGGAGCGTCATAGTCTGTTAATAATCTCCATAAACCATGAGTTCCTTCATATGTTTTTTCATTAATAATGATATCATTATGTTCAAAATTAACGGGTAAATTTTCCAATCATAAAACTTCTCTTTTTTCTGTCCCAATACAAACCAAATTTATCATCCTTTGCTCTAGGAAGAAATTTTTTACCAATTTCACCAATTATTATATCCGTTGTTCCAGGACTTATTGGTTCAACTATGGTAGAGTCTTCAATGATTCGAGGTCTAAATGGTGTTGAAGATGGTAATTTTGGCAATTCAAACTCTTCAGATTCTGGAATTGAAATATCGGCAAATTGTCGTACAACTGGAACCAAATTCATCAAATTTTGATTATCACTTAAAACATTTTCAATTTTGCCCTCACCGTTTTTTAGTGCAGAAGTTACAGGTTGATTGATTTTTTGAATAAATTCTTGTTCTTTTTCATCAATTCGAATCTGTTCTTTAAATTCTTTGATTAATTTCTTTTCGATTTGATCAAGTTTTTTCGCTTCTTCAGAAGTTACGTTCACCATTTAATTAGAAAAATTTTGAAACGTGAACGTGGAACGTATAACGTAAACGTGGAACGTAAAAACGTGAACACGAAACGTAAAACATGAACGTGAAACACGAACGTGAAACACGAACGTGAAACACAAACGTGAAACATGAACGTGAAACATAAACGTGAACGTGGAACGTGAACAGATTTACCGTTTTTTCTGTTATTTTCATAATGTAAATAAAAAGTAAAGATAATGTAAAAATAATTGTAACAAATATTTTATCAAGTAGATTTGTCATACCATTGAGCAGCATTTATATTAGAAAATTTATTCAAATATTTACCATTTTTAGGCTTCAAAGTTAGATTAATAGTTAAAAAACCATAGTCTTCTTTCCAAATTTTATCACACAACTCAATAAAGTGGTTAAAACTCATATCACATCCCACATAATTGTTATAAATCTTTCTGGAATAATGATCATCTTGTTTAAAAACACACAACATATTCAAATTATTTCTTATAACTTGTTTATCAACCTTTGAAAAGCATTGGGAAAGATAGATACAAGATATGTTTTTGTGACGAGACATTACGAAATATTTCTTAATAACGTCCTGATTTTCCAAAATACAATCATCAAAAACGATTAACGAATTGGGTTTACATTCGCTTAACGGAACTATGTCCTCAGAAGCATTATAAAAATGTGATATTTTTTTGTTTAAGTTTTTCTCAATATTTTCAAATCTTTCTTGTAATTTTTTAAAGGCGTCTTGTTCTAAAGATTTACTAAAAACATACAATTCGGAAAAGGAATCAACCTATTGTAGATAAAATTCAATAATAAAGTTGTTTTTCCACATCCACATGAACCAACAATTAACAATCTGATTGGTTGATCTTTCTTATTTTCTTCAAACGTTTGAAGTTTTATCTGATCTTTTTGCTTTAAAAATTTCTCCATTTAAATAGCGAAAATGAAGCTGTTCAAGTTGACTTCAGAAAGCTCTCAATTATTTTTAAACTTGGAACATCCTATTCATTTAGAGGAAGAATCAAATTATTTCATCGGTTTAAGCGGTTTTTATTCTGACAATTTTTGTAATAAATATTAGTGAAAGTTCTCCTTATTGTATAGGATTTAGTGAGAAGAAACATAACAAAATATTATGGTTTAAACAAAGGATATTATACTTTCGATCAAATAAAAAATTCCCTTAAAAATTATCTGAAAACATTCAAACAATCAGATAAATCTTTAAACTTTGACGAAAACAAGTTTGAAATGCAAAAAAATTATCTCTCTAATAAAATTCAAATAAAATCACCAGTAAGAATAATGTTTTCAGCAATTATAGTAGATTTATTAGGGTTTGTTCAAGAAACTATTGAGCCAAATCAGGTATATTTAGGAAATAAAACGCCAAAATTTAGACCGTTTGATGTAATTGAAGTACATTGTAATCTTGTTGAACCTAGTTTTGAAAATCATACCGAAACATTTACACAAAGAATCTGAAATTTTGTACACATTTTTCCCAAATGTTGCTTATGGATCAAAAATCAGTGAAAAACCGAATGAAATCGATTATATTTCCAATTAGAAAAAATATTAAAAGAATTCAAAAAATCGTTCTAACTATACAAGACTCTGAGGGAAATTTATTAAATAATGAGAGTAAAACAACAATATATTTAAGATTGTCGAAAGAATGATGAATCAAGGGGAGCTATTGAATAGCTTACCTTCAAACTTTCAAAAAACACCGTTTTTATCAATGAATCTGGACTTTACACTCAAAAATAAAATTACTAGTTAAATGGAGTCAGTTGTAGACCTACATTCAATAACAAAGACATTGTAACGATTGTAGACGAAAACAATGTAATCTGGTTTAAAGGTAAAGATGTTGCAGAAATTTTAGAATATGAAAACACGAGGCAAGCTATCATAAATAATGTCGATAATGATGATAAAAACAACTTTTGAATGTATAAATTACAGGAGTCTATCCCATAGACCCCTTAACAATCTTCATCCTGACACTGTTTTTATCAATGAATCTGGACTTTATACTGATAAGATTTTGATAAGAAAAAAACACCATGTTTTTATATTAATTAAGAAGAATCACATGTGGGAATATCCTTATTACGTTATCAGAGCTCAAAAGAGAGAAATACCGAAAAGATTGAAAGAACTTGAAATTGATTACCCAGAAATGGAAATTTTATTAAGACATGGAGATCCAAATAGTATAAATCTCTACAACCAAATGAAAGAATCTTTGAATATTTTATACAACGGAAATCATTTTACTACAAATATGGCAGAATCTCGACTGATTTATAGAATATCTCTAAAATTGCACGATGAAAATGTTTCTAAATTTTACTAAACATTCGAATTATGATATTTTGTTTGTAAATGTCTTTTAAGACTATAGAAATGTTGAATTTCTCTTCCGCATACGCAAAGAACTGGTCTAGCAAAGATTTGTTTAGCACAATCTTTACAATATGCTTGTTTGTTGTCTTTACTATAATGGAGATTATAAAATTCTAAAATATTCTCTAACCTTTTTACACCGTGTGCACTCTTTCTCTTCTAATGTTAATTTTTCCATTTTATCGTATAATTCTTTATGATATTTATTATGACAGTCTTTACAATTATATTCAAATCCATATTTTCTTTGCTTATTCTTATAAAATTCTTCAAAATCTTTAAATTCTTGACACTTTGTACACTTCTTTTGGGCCTCCATTTATATAGAAAAAATTACAGCTTTGACTTTCTCAATTCATATTCGTAAACACATCCGGTTATTTCTCAATTTTCAAAGTTTCCAAGTTTATTTAATTTCGCCTAATATATCAGATTTTGCTTCATTTTTATAGCCATACGGTACTGTATCGATCTTATTTTCTAGGACAATTATCTTATCATCTTTAGCGTTCAGTGCCAGCTTGTTTATGGTAACGGTGTACAAACTCATGTTTGTAGCTTTTGATTTACTGTCATCTCCCTAAATTCTTCTTTATCTTCGAACAAACATTTCTTCAAGTTTTCGATATTTATTGTTTTATTTACAACGCTTCTCTTAATCCCTTTGCATCTTACTGGATTTTTGTCTAGATATTTGTACGAGTACATTTTCGATCTCAATCCACAAAATTCTTCTAAAACTTCGCTATTTAACTCATCTTTGAATTT
Source organism: Homalodisca vitripennis (assembly GCF_021130785.1). Lineage (NCBI taxonomy): Eukaryota > Metazoa > Arthropoda > Insecta > Hemiptera > Cicadellidae > Homalodisca > Homalodisca vitripennis. Next base: position 45,391 of record NW_025781543.1, on the reverse strand, counting down.
CCCTATTACCTTCTTATTTTTATTTTTAGTAGTGAAACATTCGTGATCTTTTGGATAATCACTTGTATCAAAGTCATCTATATTTTCTTTAATAATTTTAAAAGGATCTCGTTTCAATTCTAGAAAATAACTGTCTGTATCCATGTAACAAAGATTCAAATCTGGATCGAACTTCTTTAATTTATCGTAATAAAACTCATACATTAACAATTTTGATAGGTCAAGAACTGAAAATCCTATGTAGATCGGTTTGTTAAATTTAACCTTTTGTTTGTACATGTGACTCGCTATACAGTTGTCGTCAAAGATATTAAAGCATTTGAAATTTGTTTTCTTAGCTTGTTTCATTGAAAATTCTTCATTTCCTAGTTTGATATCACATCTATTTCGCACATTTTCCATAGATTTTCCAAAAACTGAGTTGTTCATCAGCTTGTAAAAATCTTTCTCAAAGTCACTTGTAGCTTTGGTCCTCATATTAGTATTAAAATCAATGTACTTTTTCATAAAAGGCTTCTGATCGAATGCTACAACTCTATTCACATGTTTCAAAATCATACCTTGTTCGAGGTAAAATTTCAAATTTCTTGAATGATGAACAACGTATTCAGTTTATCCAGTAAAGTTGTGCAAAGTTTGTTTTTATAATGTTCGGGAGCAAGAGGTAAATCCTTGTTATGTTCATGTAAATTTGTTGGATATCCTAGATCAACTTCGAGACTATAGCCATAATCTTCGTCGCCAGTGAGTTTTAAAATTGTTTCTTGCCACTCTTCTTTTGTATATGTTTTAGGATTCATCCACTTGATATCACTAAACGGCAGTTTTTGCATAAGACCATAAACCATAAAGGTTGTTTGCATCGACATAAAGTAAATAGTTTTCGGGCTTTGTCTTATCGAAATCTTTCAAATATTTGTTATTTGCTTTAACATATCGTTTAATACATTGAGAAATACCTCCACGAATACCTTTTTCAATCATTAAATACATATTATAATCACTAATCAATTTGTAATTCTATTTTCGTTAATTTTAACATAGCGTCCCATGCGAGACTTGGAGCTGTTAGATAATGTGCTGGATCAAGTTTGTAACAATTTAGACAAATGTTTCTGAAGTTTTCGAATATATCAGCGAGCAATAAAACATCTTGGATATTGTACAAATCAGAGTAATTTCCAAGATTTTTCTCTTTTAATTTGTTCCAAACGCTCAAGTAGTGTTTGATAATCTTTTCTCAGATATGCTCTCGTCTGTCAAAAGTGAATAGAAATCTTGAATTTTCAGCTCTTCTGTGTAATCAAGTTTTTCAATACTATCGATAAATTCGTAAGGAAATATACCTTTTCCAGATAGAATTTTTAAAGATTTCTTCTTCGTCATTTTGGTTGTCTTTCTAGAATTGCGTTCAATATTCGTCCATCTTGTATAAAATGATTTGTATGTTTGAAGTCTTCTTTCTTCTTTAGATTTTTAGCTAACTTTTCTATAGATGAGGCCATAAATCTTAACGTATCTACGAAAGAAAACTTAATGTATTTTCTAGGTTTATTACCTTCGAATTCATATCCATATCCAGAATTTACAGAATAATTTATATATCGTTCATCGGTGTTTGCAATCAAATCAACATTTCCATATTGTTTAGCCAATTCTTTTATGTACAAATGAGTATCGTAGTTACTCATATTGTGACAGAAAAACTGGAATATTTTGAGGAAATTTGAGATTCAAGTTACAAGATAAATGAGCTGAACCTCTAAATTTACCTGTTAAATGACAATGATCTCGTACTTTTTTTCTTGTTTGATTATCAAAACCCTCACATTCACAAATATGACAAAGACTGGAATTTTGGTACGCTAATTCTTCTTCTTCGGTCAATTTCATAGGTGTTTTGTTCTTAGAATTATATTTTGTAGCTATGTATTTTGATATTTTATTGAGCTCTTCAAACAATTGTGTAGGAACATTAGGCAAATCGTCTTCATTTTTTGCTCTATAACATATAGGTTTGTACATGCGATTTGTCACATTCGACACTAAATATAGAGTAAAACCATAAGGAATATGCTTCTGAATCTTGGTTGTAGTCGATTTTTGCGGATTGCTTTTGCATGTGGGAATCTTCTCTAATATGCTTTTCAAAATCCATATAAATAACGTAAGGATGAGAAAAATTCAATTTCTTTTGATAATTAGTAAATGTTGTTGTTTGACCTGGAAACGGCATAATTGGCTTAAAAACTTCATGTTGTTTGCAAATTTCTAAATGATCTGTTAAATCTCTAGATTTGTAGAAATGGCTTAAACATCTTCTACAAAGAAATTTTCTTTCCTTATGCTTGGATAACTGAGAACTCACGAGTTTATTTAAATCAGTTATCAAAACATAATGAGATTTGTCTTCCTTGTTTAACATACAATAAATCGATTTCTAACTCGGCATCATATTTTTTCAGAAATTTGTAACGGAACAATGTTGAGTTTTTCGTCATAAGTATGGACATTGATAGACATTTTAGGATACTTATACTTGGAATTGTAACTTCGTTTTTCAAATGATTGTATATCTTTTAAGGACATTGGATACTCGAAACCTGAAAATATCTCGTCATTTACAAATTTTTCATATTGTTTTGATCTTTCGCAGTCTCTTTCAGGTTTTTCAATAGCGCATCGGATAGAATAAATAAAGCAATAGTCATCTTTATTTTTGATATTTATACAAGCTTTTTTATCTTTGATTTTCTTTGGCAAATCGATATATGATCCTGCGTTCATAAATTCGTGTTTATTAAGGCTCAAAACTAATTGTTTACAACTTTTAAATGTCCATCCAGAACCTCTATTTGGATGATTTGTCTGTTCTCGATGTGTTAATTTATTAAATTGCTTAGTAATAAAGTCGTTTATGTCAAAGATTTCGTCTGCTTTTTATAGTAAAGTACATTGGACACGTTTGTGTTTCACCGTTCACTAAAGTTCTTTCATATTCACATTCCAAAGAGAGATAACCCTTCATATTTTTAAACATTCTCTTGAAATTTTTCTATTAAACTTTTAATTTCTGGCCTCATAATTGATAGATATTTGTAAATTGACATGGAATTATCAGTCAAGTTTGTTAACATGTATTGCTTGAAAAGACCGTGTATTGAGGATAAAACTTCTACATCAATGATATTTTCGGATTTTACTTTAAGAGTTTTATCAATTTCTTCGATCATTTCAGACTTAGTTTTGTCGTTAGTTTCGATAGCCAACTTTTCAGCTATTGAATGAATTTTTTCATCGTTAAATAGATTGAGATCTTTTTTATCTTCCTTAAAGTTTTTCTTTAATTCACGCAATTTTTCTATATTGTACATCTTTTCATGATCGACAATTTGATTTTCTTTAGCCCAATTCCTCAAATAATTTAGTTCTTTTTCATAAATATCTTTATTTTTCAGATGATTCTTTGAATTATAATGTCGATCATAGTTATGTTTTAGGATTTCTTTCTTACAAAACGGACATGTTACTTTTTCACCCTTCATTTATATAAGAAAAATTTTAACTACCAATTTTTTTCTAAATTCCAACTTTATAGTGAATTTTCGAGAAATATCGTTCAAATTATCAACTTTTAAGCTAAAACTTCGCAATAATTAGAGATAATTCGGTAGATTTTTCAGGATTTTTCAAAAGTACCAGTTTGTATGTACCTTAAAAAAGTTGATAATTTGAACGATATTTCTCGAAAATTCACTATAAAATTGGAATTTAGAAAATCTCTAATACATTTTTTGTTCTATATAATTAAATGAGGTTGGTGATTTAAAAGTTCAAAGAATATAAGAAATTGATTGATTTAGAAGAAAATAAGAAGTATAAAAATTGTGACATTGGATAAAATGAAAGATAAATTCGGGCTTACAATAATTGCCGAGTTGGAAGATTTCAAAGTACATTTGCCAAATAGATTTTTGACTGTTTTGGATGAAAAAAAGATTAAAGAATTGAATAAAAATGATAAATTACACTTGATTGTTACTGGAAAGAAGACTATTAAAGATAAAGACTGTGTTTACAATTAACTTTGTAGAATAAAGATTTCGAAGATTTTAAATTGATTCTAAGGAGATTTAACATTAAAACTGCTCAAGAAAGTAGAAGCAAAACAGCTATAGATTCGGTTAATTTTTCATTCGTGAGTTACAGATTCGTTTATTGTCCTTTAAACAGTATTTTCCCTTGATTTTCTGTTGGCTCCGAAAAGTGCGCTAGGAACCCCATATTCATATCTACTTATATATATATATATATATATATATATATATATATATAATATATATATATATATATATATATATATAATATATATATATATATATATATATATATATATATATACTAGCAGACCCGACAGACGTTTTTGTCCTGTACACACGTCTTTAATGCGAAAATTTTAAACTTTGATTAATCTGTTACAATCTTGGCTGTTTTGATAAAAATGTCTAATCAAAAGTTATTACAATATCTAACTTCATCACATGTACATTTAATCACACTTCGACCAACCGATAGTGTGTGAGTATAACATGAGTGATGTGAAATATAGAGGATGTTTTAAATGAAAACTTACTTAATCTGAAGGTAAAAAAGTTGAAACAAACGATTTTATAACAGGTATATTTTTCAATTTACAACTTAATTGATCGTAATGCCATTGAATGTACAATATTTTTTTGTTAATCCTTCAGGAGTATACACAAAACAAAATTAGATGATTTTCCGATAGGGCTGAAGTATAATAAGTGACCTCCATCACAATCGAATTATTGATATTTCTGAATAGCCTATATAACTACTATCCGAATTAATATTATAGTTATGTAAAGCCTGAAGTATAATAAGCGGCCACCATCACAATCGAATTATTGATATTTCTGAATAGTCTATCTAAACTACCGAATTTCATTATAGTTATTTAAAATTACAGTATAGTATCGGAACTGGCCAACAGAATTTAATTTATCTAAAATACTAAATAAGTATTCCGTATAGGGCTGAAGTATAATAAGTGGCCACCATCACAATCAAATTATAGATATTTCTGAATAGCCTATCTAAACTACTAAAATGACGAACTGAATTAGATTATAGTTATTTAAAAGCTGAATTATAATTAGCGGCCAACATCGCAATCAAATTATTGATATTTCTAATTAGCCTATCTAAACTACCGAATTTCATTATCTTATTTATATTTCTTGTGTGTGTGTGTATGGAGCTGAACTCCTTCTAAATGAGTGGACCATCGTGGAATGTTTTACATTGTATCCAGCAGAATGCGCTACGATCACAGTTTCAAATGTTTTCTATTTTAATTCCAGATTTTCCTGACAGTTTGTGCTGCTATCAAATATGTGTGTTGTTTTGTAACATCGTGTAATTATTGTGTAAGTGCTAATTGTAATATTACATTGATAGAGATTGAAGATGTTTGAAGTATATAAAAAACTATAGTTATATATTGAAGTTATTGAACTAATTTTGAAAATCTATTGAACGAAGTGAGTATATTGGTCGCATAACCTAAGTAGCATACAAATCAAAAGGTTGTGTTTCTATGTGTGAATAACTATTGTTAATAGTTTGGTCACATAAGTTCAAATTAAGTAGCATATAAATAAATCACATGACTGAATAACTATTCGTCCTCTTCCACGAAGACGTGGCATTTTTCTGTAAAAATAAAATTCTGTATAATAGTACACAATGAATATGAGTAACTTATTAAATATGTAATTTTAATTATGTAACTTCTAGATAAAAATGTATAACAACGTAGACTACGGTATATAAAATACTAAATAAGTATTCCCTATAAGTCTGAAGTACAATGAGTGGCCACCATCACAATCGAATTATTGATATATCTGAATAGCCTATCTAAACTACAAAAATGACGATCCGAATTAGATTATAGTTACTTAAAAGCTGAAGTATAATAAGCGGCCACCATCACAATCAACTTATTGATATTTCTGATTAGTCTATCTAAACTACTGAATTACGTTATAGTTTTTTACAATTACAGTATAGTATCGAAACTGGCCAACAGAATTTAATTTATCTAATATACTAAATAAATATTCCCTATGGGTCTGAAGTACAAACTACTGAATTTCGAAATAGTTACTTTAAATTACAGTATAGTATCAGAACTGGCCAACAGAATTTAATTTAAAACCAATTCCTACATTATTAACAATAGTTATTGTCACATGTGATTCTCTATTAATTTTAATATTACAATTAGCACTCACACAATAATTTATACGATGATACAAAACAACACACAAATTTGATAGCAGCACAAACTGTCGGGAAAAACCTGGAATTAAAATAGAAAAACATTTGAAACTGCGACCGCAGCACATTCAGCTGGATCCAATTTAAAACATACCAAGATAAAAAACAATTTATTTATAAACAAAAAATTAACTCATCAATCGCTGCACACTTAATATTTACGAATTTCAGTTAAAAGTGTATTTTACTAAAACTGCCAATTTTATATCTGGATAACCTCTATAGATAATCCTGATTAGCCTATCTAAACTACCGAATTTCATTATAGTTATTTAAAATTACAGTATAGTATCAGAACTGGCCAACAGAATTTAATTTAAAACCAATTCCTACATTATTAACAATAGTTATTCACACATGTGATTTGAATGCTACTTAATTTGAACTTATCTGACCAATTTTGTATGCAGATTAAAAATGTAAATTACAACAAATTATTTTAAATCTATTAGTTTAAAACTTGATTATCTAAAATGTTAACAATAGTTATTCACACATAGGAACACAACCTTTTGATTTGTATGCTACTTAGGTTATTTGAGGTAATGCGACCAATAATCTCTATTAATGTACTATTATAATTTTAGCACTCACACAATAATTACACGTTGTTTTATTTTTTTTATTTTCTTCTTTTTGCCTGTTGGCTTTTATAAAACTTATAACGCGGCCACGTAGTAGTACACTTTTTATAACTTCATTCTATTATATTTTAATGTTATTTGCCGTCTTTACTTTTGAAACATGAACCTTACAAAACAACACACACACATTGATAGCAGCACAAACTGTCAATTTCAGTTAAAAGCTAATAAACTTCCAATTTTATATCTGGATAATCTCTATCCTCCAAAGTGAGTACAGATTAATTTGAAATAAGAAGTGGTGTTATTTTTATATGTTTATGCTTACTCTATGCTTTCAAGACTATTATTGATTAAACTGTGTTGTAATATTATTATGTTTACATAGAACAATTGGTGAAAATTTAACTTTGCAATCTGCATTAGACTACTGATCAAGCACTTTATAATAATGTAATCTAAACGTAAACAAATGTTTCTGCCTCTTTGGTGAACTTCAGCTGAAAATATTTACAGCTGTTAAGTATCAGTTCACTATGTATTACGTGTCGTAGCGCAGTCTGTCGTATTCAATATAAAACACTCCAACATCAACAACAATTTATAATTAAAAATTTAATTATATTTGACCGAATGAATAACTATAATGAAATTCAGTAGTTTGGATAGGCTATTCAGAAATATCAATAATTTGATTGTGATGGTGGCTGCTTATTATACTTCAGAGCCTTTTAAATAACTATAATCCAATTCGGATAGTAGTTTGGATAGGCTATTCAGAAATATCAATAATTCGATTGTGATGGAGGCCACTTATTATACTTCAGCCCTATCGGAAAACCATCTAATTTGTTTATGTACATTCCTGAAGGATTAACAAAAAATAATGTACATTCAATAGCATTACGATAAATTAAGTTGTAAATTAAAAAAAAATATACTTGTTATAAAATTAGTAATTTAAAATTACAGTATAATATCGGAACTGGCCAACAGAATTTAATTTAAAACCAATTGCTACACTATTAACAATAAGTAGTTATTCACACATGTGATTTGTATGCTACTTAATTTGAACTTATGTGACCAATTTTGACTGCAGATTAAAAAATGTAAATTACAACAAATTATTTTAAATCCAATTAGTTTAAAACTTGATTATATAAACTGTTAACAATATTCACACACAGAAACACAACCTTTTGATTTGTATGCTACTTAGGTTTATTTGAGGTAGGCCTATGCGACCAATAAGCTTATACTCACTTCAATAAATTTGCAAAATGAGTTAAATAACTTTAATAAATAACTATAGTTTTTTATGCACTTCAAACATCTTCAATCTCTATTATGTATTATAACAATTAGCACTCACACAATAATTACAGAATGTTACAAAGCAACGCACAAATTTGATAGCAGCACAAACTGTCCGGCTGGAATTAAAACAGAAAAAACATTATAAAACATTATGGCTGTGTTGTAATATTATAATATTTACGTAGAACAATTGGTGAAACTTCATCTTTGCAATCTGCATTACACTACTGATCAAGCACTTCACAAATTTAAAATATGAACTTTCTAAATTTTAAATGTGAACAAATGTTTCTGCCTCTTTGATGAACTTCAGCTGAAAATATTCACAGTTGTTAAGTAAAAGTTCACTTTGTATTACGTGTCGTGGCGCAGTCTGGCGGATCCAATGTAAAACACTCCACCATCAACAACAATTTATTATTAAAAAATTAATTACATAAACTATTAAAATTGGACCGAATTATGAATCTAAACCATTCTCGGATCCAACTGAAGACACACAAAAAGTTTCATTAAAATCGGTCCACCCGTTTAGGAGGAGTTCATTAACATACACACGCACACACGAAAATATATATATAAAGATATATATATATATCAATAAAAAATAATTAAAATACATAAAAATTTAGAAATTTAGAACAAGCATGTCAAATTGTCACAAAATCTAAATTTCCGTATGGATTAAATCTTCGATAAATTTAAATCATCTGAACATCACATCTTTACATCCACAGTTTGAACATATGTTTATCATTTCAAGAACATTATGCTTATTAATTTATTTATCTGCTACATGTATGTTTTTGATAATTTTAGGGAATCTTTCAGGGAGTTGGGGTTGCTGACTCTGCCCTGCCTTTAACATTCTTGAGGTGGTCACATACTGCAAATCAAAGTGTGATTTGGTTCGTGGCGGTGACGTTCACCAATATGGGACAAGAGGCAGGGACAATTTTCAAACTAGCCAATACAGATTGACGTTATCACAACACCTCCCGCAACAAGTTGGTGTCAGACTCATCAACAAGCTCCCTGAGAGTGTAAAAAATTCCATCAATCAAAATCAATTAAAAACTCGTCTCAAATGCCTTTTGGTGTCAAAAGCGTTTTATTCTGTCGATGATTTCATGATGAGCCGCTGGGAGGTCTAAATTTGCACTGTATTTAAATAATCAGTTTGTATGTGTTTGCTCTCGATCTGGAGTCGGTATGTGTATGTTTGCTTTGGATCTGGAGTCAGTTTGAATGTGTCTGAGCGAATGTATGAATTGTAAGTGTGAATGTGTATGAAGGTATAGTTAGGACTATTTATTTTTGCTTATGACGATTGCGATACAATGTTATATTGTTTAAAAAATGCAATAAAGAGATTATTATTATTATTATTATTTTATGTGTTTCGTTATGTTTTTTTGGAACTGAAGAAGCGTAATGCGAAATATAGTTAATTAATATTAATATGTTGGCCTTTTTCTACATACATACATGCATATATATATATATATATATATATATATATATATATATGTGTGTGTGTGTGTGTGTGTGTGTGTGTGTGTGTGTGTGTGTGCGTGTGTGTGTGTTTGTTTGTTTTTTTGTGTGTCTGTAGCCATGAAGAAATTGAATATATTTTATACTAAAACGTCACGGATGAATACACCTCAGTTTATTTTGTCTGCAGCTTTCCTGAAATACGCCAATGTGCACAGCTTGCAGTAGCAGACAAGATCATGTGTTCTCTTTCTCACTTTTTTACTAAATACCTGTAACAGCTTCCACATCCTCGATATTTATGGAAGATTATAAGAAATATTGAATGCAAGAAAGTGTTTACAAATTCAGATTTACTTCAGATTTTACTAAAATAATGAAAAATATTATGATCAATAATATTATTAAAATTCAAATATATAATTAATTGTTATATTTAAAGGAATTTGTCTTAAATATTATATTATATTACAGAATATTGAAGTTACAATATGGTATAACATGTACAAATAACGTACTTATATAGCAGTGATTCTATTTAAAGGAGATTCAAGAATTCCATAGCACGGTAACCTTTGAGGTGATTTTGATGCATTATATACAAAACATCGGCAGTATTTTCACTATGAAGTAAACAGTTTTTAAATTTAGGCAAATTAAAATACAGAGGTAGTCGACTTAGATAGGTATATACGTCCAGTAGATGATGTGGGGTTCTATCTATAACAACACAGGAGAGTTTAGCCAACCCTATGTAAGCTCTAAACTTGCATTAGTTAGTGTGTCATTTAACCACGCAATACGCAATTATAAATATATTAACAAAAATACTTTATATTTGTGTAGTGTTTTTAAAGCTACATTGATTTATTTTTTTTAACTAAAACTTAAATTAAATGAAAATTTTGGGATCGAAATATTGGGATTTTATTGTAGATTAGATTGTGAAAAGTCAGGATAAAAACGAACATGTAATCCTTTGGCAAGTTAGTACTGGTAGTTTTTAAATCCTTAGGAAGGCATGTTGCCTGCCTTGAATTGATTAGAACTTGTCTTGTTGCGACTATTGTTCTCCTTGTTTGATACAGCTGGACCAATGAGAGAACACCGCGGATGTCCTGTAAAGTTGTTTGGAGGGAGGGAGTATAAATGCGCCAACTAATAATTTTCCCCCGTTTGTGGTAATTTTCGTGAGTTAAGTGTATTACAGAGCGCCGTGTTTCCAAATTTTTCCGCGAGGGATTTTGAGGTAAGCACCAAATTTATTGTACGTTTTATTGAAATAGTCTTCCAGACCTGATGCTAAATTAATTATGTTGTCTTTTATATAGGAAAAAATCATTCATAGAAAACTACAGAGCAATCTTAATAACTTATTCTCGATGAACATTAGAACATAATAGAATCATACAAGTTACATTTGGTTCATACTTGCAAGAAAAGTGAATTAAAATTGAACTTTGTTAATAAGACATACATACATTGTTAATATTGAAAATATTAATAAACTTTATTATGAGAGGCATCGCTCAGGCAGACGGTAGATGAATACAGAATACATTTTATAACTCTGAGAAATTACTAAAATAAATAATAAGGATTAAAACCATATTTAAACGATTCTATAAGCGACGATGAAAAATTGTCCTAGGCTTTGAAGAGTGAACAGTAATATAAGGACAAGGGACTGTAGAAGTCTTTTGGAGATTCTACTTTTAAATACCTAGCTATAGATAATAGACGGAAAAAACAGTGTTTTCAATGTTGTTTATAATTTTAGTTTGTATTTTACGAGTTAATTTCATATATAAGAAATATCTTTGTACGTAACTGGAAATCGTTATGACAATATTGATAGCTATAAACCCTCGCCCATGATAATAAATCTCTCTCATTTCCCTATAAATTGGCTTACCAGGCCATAAGTCAAGCCTGGTCAAGTCTGAGGGAAAGGTTATCTATCGCTTTTGATGAATAGTTTAATATGGATCTAAAATTAAAATATGTTAAACAGTTTCTGTTCGTTTTATTGCTAGGGGTTATATTTTTTTTAAACTTTAAACCACTAGTCTTGTTATCGAAGAACCTAATAACGAATTGATAGTAACCTAAGAAGATGAATACAATCCAGGTAAAACGTATTCAATTACTAATAAAATACGATTTAATATTAGAACAACTACGAATTTGCTATGTTAAAGTGTAGTTAATCTCGTGAACTGGGTTAAAATTTCAGCTCCATCTTAAAGACTGGCATTTTAAATCACATGTAGTAACTGTGCCAAGCCCTGAACTACAGCAGCTACTTTGTTTATGGTATATTTTGAATTATATCCCATTTTGAGACGAATTATGTTTTTTTGTTCTTTTCACTTTTGCATTGGTAGATTTATTGATTTTTCTGTGGTTAAGAAATGTGTTAATATATATATATATAATATATATATATATATATATATATATATATATATATATATATTTTATTCATTCAAATGCTTTAAAAATGCATGCTTGGAATAAGTTCCAAACCAAAAATAGGAAAGATATATTACAATGCATAGAAATACTATAGTTTACTTCAAACAATATATGCTTAAATAAATTTATAAACATTACGTTGATTATATCTCTAAATACAAATCAGGAGACATAACCCAATTATAAATTCTTAATTATAATCTGATTTATGTTTAAATTCTACCAGCTTTGTCCTATTGGAATCAAATGCTTAATGTACGAATAAACAATCCAATAATTAAGATCACAAATAAATATAAGCTAATCCTTATTGTTTATTCCTAAATTGATTTTTATGCGAATAATCTAATTAAAGCTAGTAACAAAATATTGCTTTTATAGCTGTGTTATATAATCAGAATTTTGTACAACATTAAAACTATGCAGAAACTATAAATTGTTATAGAATTAAAGTAACATCAGTATACCTCAAATACCTTGCAATAGTGAAGATCAAGACAATTATATAAACAATAATATACAAGAAATATTTTAGCAAGAGTATTAAAAGTAATCTTCGACACCCCAAAATACACCAGAAAGTACAAAATTCAAGTAGTAAAACAATATGTTCTAACTAGTTCAGAAAAATGAAAACATTACTTAATACAATAAAACAAGATATCACCAATAACCCAGTAATGTTGAACAGATTGGGAACATATCAATAATGAAACTTCCCCAACAAAACTTTGGCCGTTTCTCCTTATAGCAGTTTGTGGTTGTAAGTTTATGGCCTTTAGATTGTCTCGATGTACGAGGGTGCCCAAACTATGAAGGGCTTTTATGTTTACTTACTTTCAAACTTGAGAATTATAGTGAAGGATAATTTTTTTAGGATAAACATTGAAAGTTTATAAAAAACAAAATTAAGTTTTAGAATGACAAATCTACCTTTTCCAATTTCACTTTTAATTAAATTACCGATAATTATCATTCTTTTATTTACGGTTATTAACTACGTATTTATTCCTTAAAAATAGGAATATGATGTCTGTTTTAACCTTCCATTCAAAAAAGCTCAAAGGGTAGGTTGCATATGTAAAAAAATACGTAAGTTATTAGAAACATATAGCCTGTAAGTATTTTGACTTTCGTTGCAAAGCAGTTTTATTGCAAAAAGCAAAAGCAATTATATGATGAAAAAGGTTTTATTAACTAAAAATGATTTATGCCCGTTTTCTTGAGGTGCACCGAATGAAGTACTAATTTGACACACCTTCATAAATGAGCGGTCACTAATAAAATAAACATTACATTCAGTAATAAGCAATTAACACTGATTAATATAATCGTCTTACCTCCTAATGTGGAAAACAAGGTGGCATTCCTTTCTCAAATTGTTGTGTGTAAATGTACCTGTTATTCAATAATTATATAGAAAAATATCTAAATATTAATTTACCTTGAAGACAATATTTAAGAAAAAAACAAAGAGCGTTCTTTTATTATTCAATCAAATTCAATCAAAAACTTTATTTGTCAATTGAAAAACACGTGCCAAATAAAGGAGAGTCCTATCTTGCTCATTTACCGCCTGTATTTCTCTGTTTATGTTTTTAATGTTTTACAGGAAAACAATTGTAGCGTCCTCAGGTTGAAAAATGTCTATTATTTTAATCTGTCTGTCAGCCGTCTGTTTGTTTGTCCTCTCTGCGCGATATCTCCAAAAAATATCTAAAGAAACTACGTGGAAATTGCTGAATACATTCGTTAAATAACAGATTACAATCACATGGCATTTTAACACGTGACACAGTTACACATGTAAAGTAACTAACCCGTTTGAAATTAGCTGCCAAAATTAGAATTTTGCTTACAAACTAACCCTGTTACTCCATACATGGAATAGTACATAAATGTCTTTCATTATGTATTTCATTTACATCTTGTTTTATTTTAATTTCCATAGTAGAATAGTATGAAATTAAGAAAGGTAAAAAAACAGTAAGTGATATTAAAAAGAAAATGTGCAGATAAATAAAATACGTCATTACCTAACTATTGATAACAACTATACTGAACGATTTCGATTAACAAGTTTACCAAAAGAATATAATATGGTGAATGTTTATCCAAATTACTGCATGTCCCTTGTTCATATGTGAGCAATAACACCGGATTATACGACACTAGCAAAACCCGATATCTGCAAAGTTGGATTGGTTGAACTAATAATTGAGTGGTTTCAATCATCCACGGTGGGGCCATAAAGACAATCTTACATTTATGGCTTGATTGAAAACATCTATAACTAAAAATCGTGCTGTATTATCTACAAACATTTCATTTCAATTTTACTACACAAAGTCCTTGGGTAAAAATTCAGCATATTTCAATTTACCTTCTGGTAGCAAATTATAATTATTTTGTAAAATTTCACTATCTATGATACTTTGCATATAATTTATATACAATTATTTTCTTTATACATTTCACGACAAATTAACATATATTTTAAACAAATTCTTAACTTTAAAATGCAAATACTTCATAAAAAATTTAAATGAGCGTAATGAAAAATTAACTAGTTTTAGGCTTTTCCATTTCATTTATACCGTAAAAGTATAGAAATAGGTCATTGTTTGATGAAGAATGTTGTATGATTCATCGTTCCAATTTTTAAATAACTTAATGTTTATTATAAAATTGCACAAAAAAAATGTATTTTTACACAGGTATTGGGGCTATATACGTTTTGGAATAGTTGTACTTATAAAAACGTTATATGTATGATCTGTAGCAATAATAATGAATTACGTGGTCAATTTTAAGATAAAAACCAGTTTTTTTGATCTTGTTTAAAAACTGTTTGTGAGAGACATATAGTGCAGATGTTTAGAACATATATTTAAAAAACTTTTAAATGGAAATACAAAATGATGTATTCTGTAATAAATTTTTTTTGGAGTATATGCCTATTTGAAATATTTCTTAATGTATATTTAAGTAGGAGTGTGTACATTTTAAATAAATTAAATAAATAATTTGACATATTATATTGAATGTTATTCATTTTATGTTATGTTTAATTTTTGATTTGTGTGTAAAATATAGAATTTTAAATAAACCCCAAATTGCATTATATTTTATCTCCTATTTTAATGGGTAAAGAAAAAACCTAATTTATTGCAATTTTCTGTTTAATAGAAAGGCTTATAATTTAAATTTTCGTGATTAAAAAACGAGGACCTTACAGTTATCGCACATTCTCTGATGAAGTTATTTAAAATTAACCTTTCTGTGTGATATTTTTGAGGTTAGATTTCATTTTTTTCATTTTGTGATTTTTTAGTTTTTTTAGCTAAAGATCTGTTGGTTATCCTATCCATAAGTTTAATATGCCACTCCCTTGACTCACCCTGTACGAAGGTCTGAAGGCTTCAGAGAATGCTCTAAACACTAGAAAACAATGTTATTCTCTCAATTACCTTTTTATTTCTACAATCGATTCCTCTTCCTAATGACCAAATTTAAAATTTAATACGAATATTATTTACAGATTTTCTATCTGCACTAACATTCTAATTTCTTATGACAACTTATTCTAGGGCGGAATGTGAGAATACATATCCAGCCTTACAAAATATTTAACTAATGAACTGCATACGTTTTTTCTGATGACACATTTTTCCATATGACAACATTGCAAAAACCTTCCATGTGTTTTAATAACCATCTTCAAGAGTTTTTCTCTCCTTTCAAGTTAAAAAATTTAAATTATTATGGTGTATGGTAATTTGGTTTTATATATCATTTTTTTAGACTTAGACTGTATAAAAAAACTTTCACGTAAAAAAAACGCAATGCACTATTTAAAATAGGTGAAGGAAACAGGATTTTTCCGGACATTTGCCATCGTTCACTGAAACAATGGCAAATGTCCGGAAAATTCCTGTTTCCTTCACAATCCTTCCATCGTCAAAAATAACCTTTAAATAAATAGGTGAAGTTGCTGGATTCTGGACAAACATATACTCAATTAGGTAGTTATTGATGGTAAATATCTTTTAAAATAAATTCACACACACACACACACTGCCAATAAATTGAATAAAACAAGTTACCTCTATCACAATAGCGGTACGAAACTAATATATAATTAATACTGGTAATAATCGTATATCAGAACAGCGTATGACATGCTTTGGTTCATTTTAGTTATTGAAAACCGCTTTGGAGTATTCTGATATACTGACCTGAGTTTATATTTATTATAACAATATCTACATCCAAGTTATTACTCCACTCAAATTCTTTGATCGTCAATGTGGCTTCGATTCTTGCTGCAACTCAAAAAGCCCGAATTCTTTATTTAATATATGTTTCTTTCTAGTTATTTTGTGTTAAATTAAATTTAACTAAGACTTTTAATTAACGCAGTGCAAATTGTAAATATTTGTCAAAATCAGTGTCAAAGTTTAAATTTAAGAAAACTCCACCTTTTTAAATGTAAAAAAATTTAAAATATTTTGTAAATCTAATATTTATCCTCCGGTTGGTATCATAAACGATTTCGATTAACAAGTTTACCAAAAGAATTAAATATGGTGAATGTTTTTCCAAATTACTGCATGTCCCCTTGTTCATATGTGAACAATAAGACCGGATTATACGACACTAGTAAAACCCGATATCTGCAAAGTTGGAATTGGTTGAACTAATAATTGAGTGGTTTCAATCATCCACGGTGGGGCCATAAAGACAATCTTACATTTATGGCTTGATTGAAAAACATCTATAACTAAAAATCTTGCTGTATTATCTACAAACATTTCATTTCAATTTTATTACACAAAGTCCTTGGGTAAAAATTCAGCATATTTCAATTTACCTTCTGATAGCAAATTATAATTATTTTGTAAAATTTCACTATCTATGATACTTTGCATATATTTGATATACAATTATTTTCTTTATACATTTCACGACAAATTAACATATATTTTAAACAAATTCTTAACTTTAAAATGCAAATACTTCATAAAAAAATTTAAATGAGCGTAATGAAAAATTAACTAGTTTTAGGCTTTTCCATTTCATTTATACCGTAAAAGTATAGAAATAGGTCATTGTTTGATGAAGAATGTTGTATGATTCATCGTTCCAATTTTAAATAACTTAATGTTTATTATAAAATTGCACAAAAAAATGTATTTTTACACAGGTATTGGGGCTATATACGTTTTGGAATAGTTGTACTTATATAAAACGTTATATGTATGATCTGTAGCAATAATAATGAATACGTGGTCAATTTTAAGATAAAAACCAGTTTTTTGATCTTGTTTAAAAACTGTTTGTGAGAGACATATAGTGCAGATGTTAGAACATATATTTAAAAAACTTTTAAATGGAAATACAAAATGATGTATTCTGTAATAAATTTTTTTTGAGTTATGCCTATTTGAAATATTTCTTAATGTATATTTTAAGTAGGAGTGTGTACATTTTAAATAAATTAATAAATAATTTGACATATTATATTGAATGTTATTCATTTTATGTTATGTTTAATTTTTGATTTTAGGCTTTACATTAGATGTTCGTTTACATGTTTGCCTTCGGGAGGAGTTTGAATGGCAGAAGGAAATCGATAATCTATTTTTATCCTGGTCTGGAACGGTCCGGCAGTCACTGGGGCTCGGATCAGCTGTTCCCGTCGACTCGCCCTCAAACATACGTGAAAGGGCGTCTGCCAGCGCATTATCGGTGGAACTTTTAAATTCCACCTCAAATGGCAAATTCAAAATCCTCTCGATCCACCGGGCAAGTCTTCCTACCTTCCTTTTGTGATTGAGGACATAGGATAAAGCTTGTT
This sequence comes from Homalodisca vitripennis, assembly GCF_021130785.1. Classification (NCBI taxonomy): domain Eukaryota; kingdom Metazoa; phylum Arthropoda; class Insecta; order Hemiptera; family Cicadellidae; genus Homalodisca; species Homalodisca vitripennis. Next base: position 27,289 of record NW_025781543.1, on the reverse strand, counting down.
TATCAGTTATTAATTTAAAGGTTCTTACTTCTAAAAATTCGTGCCATTTTTCTATGCAAATTAGTGCACTCAAAGCTTCTTTTTCATAAACAGTATATTTTAATTCGGCATCAGTAAATTTCCTAGAGTAATAGGCTATTGGCATTAAATTTCATTTTGGTCGTTTTCCTGTAACAAACAACCACCTGCGGCTATTCCACTAGCATCTGTCATTACTATAAATTGCTTTAAAAAAATCGGCTAACTGGAGTACAGGAGGATTCATTATAGCTTCTTTTAACTTTACAAACGAATCTTGACATTCACTTGTCCAAACAAATTTAGAGTTTTTTCCTTCTTAAACGATTTAAAGGATTACATAATTCGGCATAATTATTTATAAATTTTGAAAAGAAATTGGTCATACCTAAAAACTGTGAAATTTGTTTGGCGTTCTTAGGCGGCATAAATTCTCTTATACTCCTTGTTCGCTCGGGATCTATAGTTACTGTATTATTTTTTATTAAGTTCCCCAAAAAGGAGATTTCCTCAAAACAAAACTTTGCTTTCTCTAGGTTTGCCGTTAAGCCATGTTTGCTTAGTCTATTTTACAATCTCTCTGACATGTACTAAATGCGAATCAAGGTCTTTACTGTACACTAAAATATCATCACAAAAATTTATCACATATTTAAATTTTATATTGTCTAGGACTTTGTCCAGATAGGCGGACAATACAGCACTACCGACATGTAAACCAAAGGGTACTCGTTTAAATTTATATTTACCAAATATAGTGCTAAATGAGGTAAGATCTTGACTATCAGGTGATAATGGACATTGCAAAAAACTTTTTCTTAAATCTATTATTGAAAAATATTTGGCTCCACTAAGATCTTGATAATAATTATTTAAATCACCAATGGGAAAATCAATTTTCTGTAACTTTTTATTTAATTCGGTATAATTGACTACAAGTCTGTCTTTTTGGTTAAAAAGGCTGGACTGGAGTAGGCTGAAGTACTAGGTTCAATTATTCCTTGTCCAACCAATCCTGTATTATTGTTTTCATCTTATTTACAGTAGGAGGGCTCATAAAATAAGGCCTAATATTTATAGGTGTGGGGTCATTTAGAACTAATCTCACTTCCAAATCTAGAGCCTCTCCTAATTTTGGATTAAAAACATTTGGAAAATCCCCTATAAGGTTTTGTATCTCAGCCTCAGCTCTAGTGCACCCTATTTTTACATCAATGCTGTTTACTTCATGTTCAAAAAGGCTGTTGGTCTGACAATAGTTATTTTCTCATTACAATTGAATTTAAAATAACATGAATCTCCATCAAGATCTAAAATTAATTTGCTATTAGATATAAATGGGTTTCCCAATACAATGTCCCATTTTAAATTATTCAATACAATAAATTTTTACTTTCCAACAAAATTTAGAAATTTTTTATCTTAGCATAACAGTAACCAAAATTTTATTTCAGCGTTATTTGCAGCAAACATTCTATCATCTGACTTCATTAATTTAGAAAACGTTTTTATTCAACAATAGGCTATCATAAATTCTTTACTAATTATATCTCTTGTAGCACCAGTATCTAATAAGCAGTTTGTTTTTACATTTTTACCCACTATAGCTTCAATTAAAGGCATATTGTTACACTGTCTAACATTTAGTCTTAAAATTAGGTTTTCCATAGTTTAATTTACTCCAATTTTTAATTACCTTACCATAGACTCTCATAAAATAGTGTTTTTTCTTTTCTTACTGTATTACTATTTATAAAAATTATTATTCTTATACTTATGAAACCGGGGAGGGATATTTTTAGGTGTTGTGTGTAATACCACTCCCCTATCGACTAGTTTTTTGGATTCCTAAAACAAATTTTTTGCTAAGTGACCAGGCCTATAACAATTGAAACATAACTTTGGGGTTTTTTGACAGTAGGCCTACTTTTTCTAAGTTCAACATGTGGTGGAATACATGTTGTTTAACATATGTCTTACTTAAATTGTCCCTTAAGTTATCATTAAAGGTTATATTGTTACTAAGCTATAACACACATTTTCCAAATCCGTAAAACAAATGGGATTGTTTTCAAAAATTAACTTATTTCTATCTGTAGGCTTAATACCTCTTTTTATACAAGTTACCAAGTCCTGTTCACTTATGTTACACAATAAAACTTGACTGAGCTCTTTGATGTCATAGATGTATTCATACAGTGGCTCATCAAACCTTTGTGGCCTATAAACTAAATCTAGTCTCAGTCTTTCAATTAGGCCTACAGGGATAAAAGCACTAATTAATTCCCTGTGTAGATAGTTGACATTTGGCATGACAGACTTACACTGTATTATTTTGGCTAAAAGTGGACTTTTGCATAACACGGTAACAATGCTAAAATTTCATTTTCTGATAGGCTAGTTTCACATTTTAGATTTAACAAAGTTTTCAAAAAGTTTATTAGCTCAGGTACTACTAAGCCATTTGTTACTGTAAAAGTTTGTAAATAACATTCTACAGGGTTGTTTAAACTTATTAAACATATTTAAACCAGACATAGGTTGACTAATACAATCATTGTTTGCATTATAAATAGGCATTATAGGCAAAGTGGGGGTACTGGCAGTAGGCTGTGATATTGTTGGTGGTTGTACAGAAATAGGGCCTATTTGTTCTTTCACTGCCTGTTCCATAGCCTCATCTTGTTCTAATGATTCATTTAAATTGGCTTCTAACACTTTAAAGCTGTTCTAGGTTCACTGTAGGTAGCAAGTTTTTAGCTAACTGTTGTTTCAACATTTACTAGCCTACACTTTAAAAGCTGATAAAGTTTCACTATGTACAGAACTTAGTTCAAGCTGGTTGTCTAAATATAAACGGTTTATTAAATGTTTACACTTTTCTTGGAATTTGGTGATTTCTAAAGGTGAACTAGGCACTGTTCAATTCACTGCACCCATGTTCTAATAATATCACTTTTTCACTGAGAAGTTTTACTTCCTGATTGTGGTCTATTTTTAATAGGCTACTAGGAGTAGGTAAAATATTGTTTCTCAAACACTGTCTTAAGGACTTTCTAAATTCATTTACTGTACTGTCACTATTTAATTTAATACCTCTAGATATCAGTTCAAATACCAACTCATCTTTAGACAAATATTCTATTTTAATGGCAGGCATTGTGGCGTTTTCACTCAGTTTTCACCCAGTTGATGGCAGAGTAGGCACATCAATAGCAGAGTTGCGCAATAAAAATTATGTGTACCGTATGACGATAACACATGGGGGTGGTGACTTCTGAGGTCGTAGTAATAAATACTAGAAATACAAAGTTTACTTATAAGTTCAGTTTAATTACTAAAACTTAAAAGCACCACTTTTAGATGGTAAAGGAAAAGTTATGTAATGCCACGTTGCTGCCAATTAGAATATAATAACTAAAAAGTATATCTTCTAGGTGGGCCTAAAATATCCAATGTTCTATTGAATTATGCGTACGACGTTTTACTTTACAAAACAATAATATTTCACTTCCTTCGGCAATAGGTAGACTCACAACCCGGGTGTCGGCGTCTTGGCACGAGACATTGAAGCTGTAGTCTAAGAACGGTTTATTTCTAGAAGAGGAGTAGAGTTGGGAAGTGGTAGCCATCTATTCAAACAACACGTGAGATACATCAGCTACGTAAAACTCGCCTAAAACAAATTCGCGACGGTATCAGCCATTTAATGATACAAATTACTATTTATAACAACGTGCTCGTCGCCATAAGGTCGACGCCACAACCTTTATCTATCTCCATCAAGCAAATAAAAGATCTTCAAGGGTATGTTACTTTACTATTCACATCTTTACTTTACGTTATATATTCATTTTATACGTTTGGGTATCAAAGGGCTAATTTAATAATACGAAAAGATAAAATTTTACTTACGGACAACGCGCGCGAGGTTTGATCGGTTACGTGGTTGGGCTGCTACAAAGGGTTAGAAGAAAAAATTCATACACGTGCCAATTAGGTAGTTACTCCGCCCAATAATTTAGTTCCGGAACATTGGATGTAAAATAATATTATATTATACTGGCTGATTAGGTTGCGAAATTTACATTGTATGAAATTTAATTAACTAATTTACGGTACAACCTTAATTTTTAAACATTACTTCACTGAATAGTTAAAAAACCTATAATTTCTCTCCTGACATTAATCATAAGAGTAAAAAAGTTAATGTTTTTTATACATTTCGTAATTTAGAGTTTAAAGCATTAAAAGTACGGTTTTAAAACAAACTATTTTACATGAAATATTACAAGACTACAATTTTTATAATTGCGGACAGGGCTTATGAAGTTTTATTTTCATGTCTTGGACAGGCAAATATGTGTAAGGTACTGATCTTGCTATACCGTTATTGGATCTCAAACCCAGACATGATTAAAAAATCCGGAAGTTTGTTTATAATTTTTCTCCTCTTACCATTATGTAATAAAAAGGCTGGAATCCTGAAAACCAAAACAAATATCGTGTATTTGGAGTCGCTGGAATTGTAGGCACAATTTTCAAGGGTAGGGACTCATTTCATTTGGTTTCATGTTTTACTCAAATGTCACTCTGTAAAAATAAAAATTATTGTGCTCAGTTTATTTACAAGATTACGTATTCTGCAATTCTCTTATCAATTATGGTTATGTCAAACCAATTCAGAAATTTTTTCGCTAGCTTTTACCCCAAATATATTAGGTGGCATACATTACCATTGAACTCATTGTTGCTCATTGCTGCTTATTCAGAAATCAAGTGTCATGCAACTTCAAAATTTATACTATAGTTAGTTCTCCGAGATATCATGTAAAAAGGCATACATACAGAATTAAAATATTTTTAACTATTGTAATACATTTCGTTGACGGTCCAGCCAATAACTTATTGTAATCGGTTTTACTTTAAGGAATTTTTTTAGTAAAAGTATAAATAACACAATTACAAAGTTTAGAATTATATTTATTTTAAGTTTTTAAGTGATACTATTTTGTTAAGCTCCTTTGCACCCTAAAATTAATGTAGATTCTGAAATATGACTCCTGGAATTTCATAACAAATTCTGGAAACCGTGGATAATAATGGGAAGCAAATTGCCAATTATACTAAGCAGACAGAAACGAAAGAAGTTATATTTATACAGCAAACTGGAATATTATTCATGTAATGTAATCCTACGTAATGAAGAACTATTAAAAATAAATTTCGTGAGGACGATTTTATAATGTTACAAATTATTACTCACCTTGTTGTAAGTAAGTTACTTATGAGATAATCGTTGAAAACAACCGAAATGTCTCTTGGTGATATATGAGCATAACATCGATCTTTAAGCAGAACTGGGAATACTAATATCCGTCGAGTTTGATTAGTTCCACCAATAACCCGAGTGGTTTCAATCACACTCGATTGTACCGCAAGGGCGATTTATCTCCTGAATTCAACAATATCTCATTGGCAAATGACCGGGTCTGACCTAGAATAACAAATTTATTGATTACATTACGTTGAGATATACGATGTGATTCCTTATCCGGTTGTCGATTGTCAAACACTGCTAGATCAAGATATGAATAATCTTTATGTATTGGAAAATTAAAGAAATTCCATAAAAAAATGTAATAACTAACTACACGCTATGAAATTGTGTTATAAAACACAAATAATTAGTGTTGTATACATAACGCAGCTATGGTAAGAAGGGCTAATTCAATTTAATTTTGAGTTTAGCTCCGGTTCTCCTTCCTTTTATTGCAGCGTATGGTATCTGACCCGTTCTCAGACTCAAAGTATACTCCTGGAATTCGGAGTAATTTTCATCTGAAGAGATCGAAAAAACTAGAAGCTCTAAACGAAATTTTACATCGTTTTGACATTAGAGACACCTACAAATTTAAATAAACATTAGAAATATGACATTTCTATTGTCTACTGTACTTGAGCTAAATTAAAAAATGCAAAATAAATCAATTTTTGGAAATGGTAATTGAGTTTACCTTACTGGCAGATATATTTTAAAAGGGATCTATTCTCAATATGGGAAAAATCTTATATAAATATAATATTTTGGGTAAAAATAAAAGGACGGAGGGTTTATGTATTTACACACTAACAGAGCATCACGTCCTATTTGTGTGAAGCTACACAAAAATCATAATTTTGCTAACACAATTATAACTTTCTATAGTAGGAGAATCAAGAGATTTGTTTTTCATCTAATTATTGTAAGGAGTAACGAATGTATTATCACTGTCTAATGGGAAACTTGGAATAAATGGTGTTATATAGAATTTTCTACTGTGTGTAGTCCAAGATATGTGTCTTGTGATATGCATGTAATACCCTCTGCATGTTATTTTTCCATCATGAAAATATTTTATTTCTATATTGAAAAAAGTATTACGTAATATATTCTCATAATATTCAAATTATTGTAATTTATTAGGAGGCATATAAAACTGTCAAAATAGTATTTGACAGTTAATTGCATTTAATTAATTAAACGACCAATTTAAGTATTGTGGGAGTAGTGTACAGATGTCGTATCGCCTTAAACGTGATGTGGTAAATATACAATCAAATTATTATCCATTAAGGAACCATAACATAAATGTAAATTAAAATGTTTGGATCCAAGGAAAAGGCTCTGAAAGATTTTTGATTCATGACGTTGATAATGGCCATGTCACTTGCAGGTATGTTTTCAGGGTGCCTTTTGTTGACATTAGGTGGACATTTAAAATTGCTGAATAACATTAGGACTGAAAAAAAACTTAATGCCCGGTACTAATGATGAAATTTAAAAACTTTATTATTTTATAATATTTATTAAACTACACATCTGAGAATTGAAGAAATTAAATATAATTTTTTTTATTTCAAACTGTTTAATATTTATTAATTGGGATTTCACCATTGAAAGAAATTTTGAATCTGCAATTCCGAAATTAAATTCTGTATTTCCGAAGGTTTAAACATAATTGTATGCAATGAAAAGGAGCACGGAAACAAAACACTCAGTACATTGTCAATAAATTTTTTATAAGGAACGAAGCATGATTTAAAGGCATGTTTTATCATCTTTAAAGTCATTAATATACCCATAAAATAGATTAAAACAAAACAAAAGTGATGGTTGGAATCTTTTCTATACGCAGGCTGTGTTCTTTCACTGCAACTGTTCTGTATATTGGTATAGTCGAAAACTTGATCTAATCACTCGGAACAATTAAATGCACATGCTTAATAACTCTGTCTTGTTTGCAATGGTATTAATTTAAATGTTTAGTGTTTTACCGTATGTTAGCCTCTGAAACCGTAAGATTTTTTAAACACCTTAAATAAATGTTATGAACTCCGAGCACTAAAAATGAAGGGTACTTATTTGCATTATGCAACGAGGGATAAAGTTTTGAAAAATATTTCATTATTCTGTAATATTCATACTTTCTGAGATGGCAGGCCAGCTTTCCACCAACCTTTTGAAAGTCTAGGTATTGCAGTATGAGCAGTCCGGCAAATGTTTTGTTCATGCAACCTTTACCTTTAAAGTTATAAAACGATCTCCCATAACTAACTCCCAATTCACAGTTTCATTACTCCCGCAGCTGAACTAAACTTTGTGTTCAAAATCTTATTTTAATTTAAAAAACATCTCGAAACTATCGTTATGGTGAGGTGCCAGCCTTAAAAACATCTATTAGCAGCCCGGATGATGACACTAAAAATATGTTCTTGAGGCATGAACAAATCAATAATAAAAATGTCACCTCTTTGGATATCAACAAACCATCATGATTGCAATTAATTATTTACTTTATGAATCATATCCTTACATAAAATACCAACAGATTTCTCTCGGAATGAATGAAATGGTTTGAAAGCTGTAACTAACTTAGCTATGAACACAAAAACATATAATCTCCTGTCAACTTTTGCAATAAATTAAGTGGCTATTAATTTGCTATCAGCCGTGTCATTGGTAAACAAATTATTTGTGCTACTACAAACCATATGTATTTTACAGGCATCACTCATATGCAATGAGATGTTTAATGACTTAGAATTGAACAATGGTTTAACGTAATCAATATAAAATAAACCACCATGTAACATTAAAATTAGAGAACATTTGTGTTAAAAACACTCTTTACATATTGATATTTTGTGACTCAGCGATATAATCATGATAACGTAATAATAATAATATACTATTGAACTGAATGAATGAACCACTGCGTTAATATTGCCTGATTACTGCGGAGGAAAATAATATTAATTATAACGTATTGTACAATTATGGTCTACAAAACAGGGTTTACTGAAATGAGGCAAAAAGACCAATTTCACATAATTCATGCAGACCGGATTTAACACATCATGCCATTTCTTTAATAATGGATATATAATGTTCACGAGGCCATTTGTGAGATCTAGTACGTAACATTTGACAGAAAATTTAAAAATATATTGGTAATTAATTACCCAGCACAGTTATTTAGTGTTACGTTTTCTAGACACAAGAAAAGATAAAACGAGGAATGAGATAAATTAAAAAACCAGCAAAACACAAAAAATATTTGGTTCCAGTCCAGTCATCCACTATCAGATTTGATATCAAAAGTTAAAAAAACTCTAAAATATTATTATATAACCGTCCTTATGACAGACCTCAAATCCAGCTACAATCAAATCTCATTTTTATATAGGAGGCAGTTAAAACTGCTTCACTAAAAAAACGTTCAAAATAATTTCATCTCAAAATAAGTGAATTTTGATTTTTATTGAATTGAAAATACAGAAAAATTTTCAGAAGGAATGGAAATTGTAATGGACACGGAAGGGTGTAGTATTATGGACAGGAGTTTATAGTTTACGTCTGTGAGTTACTTAATTTATAATAATCAGCTTTATACTTGTATATTAGTTATGTGTTACGTAGAACGAAATATATTTGAAACCTTGCATTGAAAGAGACACCTAATTAGAGCATCAACTCAAATTCTAATGTAATTTTTCGCACTTTCCATCACTAATATCTTATTTAAGAACTTTGGCTCGTTTCTACCAAACGACTAACATCATTTCCCCGACATGGTAAATTCTGAAGTTTTTTGTAAAATAATTATCACTAATTAACGGTAAGAATGTATACGGGAACATTCTGAGTTCCTTCCCTTTCACTAGAATGATTGATTTGGGAATTATAGATGGTTGAGGAAGGTCTCTCAGTGTATGTAGTAGGCTTTGTAATGAGGTTTTCTCATTCTGTTATCCAGTAGTTATAAAAAGTGGAAAAAAAAGATCAAGGAACTTTTTTTAAATTACATTTAAAAATTCACATTTAAATTTTTAACATCGTTTGGATTTTCTATTTTCTATTAACAAAAGATGAAAATTTTATTACGTTTTTTATATTCCTCTACTCTATCTTTTATTGTTCTTATTGATGTAACACTGCATTTTAAAGTAAATAAACTCAGGTTAAAATTAGTAATTTTGCTGGTTATTAAAGCAAATCGGATTATTATTTCTAGCTATCTATTCGGCTAAGGAATGTAAGAAAACATATTAGGACTGGGTGTTGGGGTTTGTATTAGTTTTTCTTTAGCATTGTGCACTGGTTGTTCAAATAATTATAATATTTTGAGTTCGTTTCATAGCAGGTTATGTTTCTGTCCCCGGATTTAAACTCAAAATATAAAAAATAGAATGAAAAAATATGGTATTTAAAATACATATCTGGTGACACCAATTATTGAAAGGACAGTAAAGTTAAAAAAAACTCTCTTACCAAACCACTCTTATAAGTATTCATTTTTTTTTAGAAAAATTGTTATGTTTCTTTCAACCACAGTCTGAAAGTAAATTTGTGCGTTGTTCTTCAAATTTACAAAACCGAACTCCTAACTCTCCACGTAAACGAACTATTGTAGACAGCGTGTAGACCTAGGAAACCCAATCGCATTCATTGTTTTATAATTTTTAACATTTAAGTTTTGTACCTGCCTTTTATATTTTTGAAAAATTTTTTAATTAATGTCGGAAAAATATAAATATAAATTTTCAAAGAAAATAGTTTAACTATATTGTTACAATTTATCTTAAACAGAGGCTTTAAACTGAAAAGAGGATAATAATTAAACACAAAATTCGCAAAACAAAAGGAACAGTAGTGATGTGTGTTTAATTTGTTAATCCACATCACTCAATTAACTTTAAACAATTTTGTTTACTGCATGAACTTCTTCCATATTTGTGGGGTCCGTGATTCACAATAGCAATATAGCCATCATATACCCATGTATATGGATTGTTAGGTTAGTCTAGTAAGTGTGTTGACCTCTTTACACGGTGGATTTTTTTTTTTTTTTTTATTTAAAAAAAACTATTTTTTGGGGGCCCCAGTTGTAGTATGAAAAAGAAGTACTTTGTGTTTGTTTCAGAGAATTTATATTTGCTGTATCTTTTTAGGACAGGACTCAGCTTTCTTTCACAGGGATTTTCTAAGCTTTTATTTAACAAAGCAGATTTATAATAGTGATAGTGTGTTTTACTCCGATATACTTTACTCCGTTTCGGTTTGGCTATTTGGTTAAAACGCATTCCCTTATATATTCAATAAGTAACATCGAAAACTAATGTATTAACTAGGAATGTTCTTGCTATTTTAATGGTTGTGTTACTCATTAATTGTTTTATATACTGGTTATTAATTTACGTAACATTTTCTCCAAAACATCATACAAATGTCATTTCTTCTTGCCTTTCAAAGGCCCTTATTTAATCCTTCCCACCCATTTTGTTAAATTTTTTTCCCCAAAATATGAAATTTTTGTTGGTACGCTCTATAAATCAATTATTAACCCACTATGTCAAGTTTTTATTCTTTCTTCTTATTCTTTTCTTCTTCCCTTTTTTAAATTTATTCTTCAGTTGGGACTGTGAAACAAATTTAACTCAGAAAAAAACAAATTCTATTGATTTCAATTATTATTAAGTTTTTTTACCTTAAATTCAGATGCACTATCACATTATTTTCCAGTTTTTCCCCGTTTTTTCATTGATACAGTTTTAAAACTTTTCGTGATAGTGCTTTTTTGTAAGTAAAATCTATAGTATGTAATGGATGAACGTTTATGGGGCCTAGCGGTTATTGGGCCCTTCCTAAATTAAAAAACTTATATTATTAGTTTTTTCCTCTTTAATAACCTGACCCTTAAACTTGTTAAAAACAACTTAACTTTGATAACCCGGCAAGTTGATACTGAAAATTGGTATTGCTTATTACATTAAGATTTTCCTGAAAATTTAGCTTCACTTAGTCTTAGACAAAAATCTGTCACTGTGTAGTAATCTCAGCTGTTTAAATTAAGAGAACTTTAACTCCTGTTAGGCTAAACCCAAAAACACAATTTTATTATTAGCGCTTTGTTTTTACAGCAGCAAGAAAATTTACCAACCGCCTTTCTCGAGTAGAGGGCTGCAGCCTTGAACACACATTTTTCATTTTAATTTGTGAACTGCTTGTCTGTTGACTTACTAGGGTTATTTTTAATCTTGGGAACAGCATAGGGTTACTTAATAACTAGAAAGGTTTTTCTGCAAACTCCATCCTTACAACTTTAAGTGTCTATTTTTCACAGGAAAAATCTGAACATTTTTAGTTCCGTAATGATTGCTGTAAGAATTTGTATAAACTTTTCAGTTAATGTAATTTTTTTACATTGCGGCTATTCCAATGAGAGAGTTGAGGGAAAGGGAGTGAGGGGGTGAGAGAGACTCGATAAACAAAATCTAAACTCCACCCTGTACTTTTATTGGTCAGTGCCTTTTTCATGGTTCTACAATTAGATTTAATAGGTGTTTGTGAATATACCTCTTTTTTGTGGGACAATTATGCAGCCGGAATTCACCTGTGATTCTTTAGCATAAAATCACCTAATAGTTTTGGTTTAAAGGCATCCAGTATACTGTTCTTAAGGTTATTCCTCGCTTGACCCGTGAAATGACAATTGTACCGTGTTATCAAAATTGACAGCGTAAAAACTTGTACTAAATTTTTTGGCCGGTTTTTCCTATTTAAAGCCTTTAAAAAAATTCATTGATCGAAAAACTTGATCTCATTAACTCCAAAATATTGTGCTTTAAGTGTTTTTAGTTTTAAATTTTGTACAAGTGTTTGAAATGGATAAGAATGTGTTTTTAGTAAATTAACCTCTTAAACCATTTCCGATACGGTAAGTATTTTTCCAAGCTATGATACGATAGAAATTTATTTTATCTTTCCTCCAAACTGTGCAATTTAATAATATTCATTTTACTTTGTATTACCCTTTTCATTGTTTTTTAATTAAATACAATTAATTAATTTATGTATTTGTAAATTTTAAAAACATAATTTATTTATTGTGTGAAAAATTTAAAAATATAATGCAAAAATAAAAAAAAAGATTTTTTTCTGATACTAATTATAATAGAAAAACTACCATTTTTAATTCATTAACTCTTGCAATGTGTTGTTAATTATGAAATCAATAAATTTAAGGAATTTAAAATTTAAAACTTTTGAAAATATTTGTACATGTAATATGATGCCTTATGCAGTCAAATTATAAACAACCGCTTGTAATTCAGGCTATGATGTATTGTATTCTAGTATGTTTCGAATTGAGTAAATAGTGTAAGAGAGGCTGGAGAAGGCCCAGCTTTAAGTCACGTGATACTGCATGGCTGAGCACAGAGCCGTGCTTCAGGAAAGCCGTGGGATAAAATTTACAAGCTGGGAATCATCTGGGAAGAGCATAATAGAAATTAATATATATTACTATATCTTTACTTGTCAAAAGTTTCCCTTTATTTTTGTCACCGAATTTTGTTCCACTTTCTAATATTCTCATCAACGGAATAGAAACTCAATTAGGTGGTTTATAAACTCATGTTGGACACCTTTGAGATAACAGTTTAATCATAGTATGGAAATAATATTTGTTCGTTGGGTTTTTTGGTACATCTAAATAATTGTCTAATTATTGGGGATTACGGCGTTTTCAAATAAATTGTATTTGTTTACATACTAAATTTAAAATTTAATTGACATTACAATAAGGAAAAAAGATCAAAAATGGTTAAAAATAATGTAAAATGTGTTTGTAAATCATTAAAACATTTAATTAAAAAATTTTAGAAACTCTTAGCATAGAAATTCAAATATTTTTTAGCTCCTAGCTGACGGGCAATTTGGCAAGGTCTTATTAGTTTATTTTAAGGGATACAGGAGGCGGCACAATTGTTTTTGTAAAACAGTAATTAAAAGACGGCTTTTTAAAAAACATTTTAGAATACTCTTCATTATAACATTCATAGATAGTTTACCTCGTTAAATATAATGGACTGGAGCAGTCGGTAAAGAAAATATGAAATGTCACATCTATTAGTTAATAGACTGAAAGATTTCATACTAAAGTGGAATATCAATATGATGGGAGAGGTGAGGATAAAAAGCGGACGGAATTGACGCGACAGAGAATATTAATGGAAATTTTTTATTATGTAAGCTATCATACCCTTTATATCTAGAATAACAAATGAGATTTAGCAGCTTCAGTTTAAGTGATTACTGAAAGTTGTTAAGTTTATGTTAAAATCTCCACTTTACACGGAGGAGCGTTTGCTTTGGGGGAATAGCTATATTAAAACATAGTTGTTCTTGTTCCCCTTAATTTCCCCGGATCGACCTTGTTTTCTTTAAGGGTTCACCCAATGCCCCTTATGTGAGATTTGAGAGGATTATATTGGAAATACTTTTTAATAGATTAAATTAAAATTTCCACATAATTTTATTCTATGGGTATATTTCCTACAACTGAATCACTAATTATACCATTTGGTGAATGATTTACAGCATTTACCAGTCATTTCAAAAAATTGCAACGAGACTGAAAATTATACAAATGGCAATTAAAATTTTAACCCGTTTTAGGGGAGATAATGGAAATATATCAGAGATATTTTGCGTCTTTTAATTTGAATTATTAGTGGGATTGATAAGGGTTTAACGTCTCCACTTTTTAATTTAGTGAGTATTGCCGGAAGCGATGTAAATTTAAAATACTTGTCCCCTTTTAGCTTTAACCGTGGGCCCACTTTGTATCTTTTAAAGGTTTCACATCCTCTACAAGATATTTGAGAGGATTAATATAAGATCTAGTTTTTTACAGATAACATATCCCTTTTACATAATTTTTTCTATGTATATTCCTAACTAAATAACTTAATGCAATAATGTAATCAAAACTCATAAAAACAGGATTTTACAGTGATAACGTCATTTCAAACATATTTCAAGACAAAAAAAAGTATATAAAGACTTGTAAAATGAATCCCGCAAGGGAATAATATTCCAAAGCGCTGGATACGTAAAGTATTTATTTGCTATTATAAAAAACCAGACAAAGATTTACTCGAATACTTGGGATTTTAAAAATTTCCGATCCCTCCTTTGTAAAAATGTACATTTCAAACGCATCTGTTGTTATAATGTAAACCTACACCTCATTGCAACGTATAATCGTCAATTCACGTTTATCTCATAGTTTTTAAGGCAAAACCCTTGTTGCAATAGTCTTCATGGTCACAAACAGCTACACTGGAATCTGGTACTGTCACGTTATCGCCGGTTTGTTAACCGTTTCAGTTTAGCTGTTTTTAAATACAAAACTATTTTCGAGTTGGGTACCCTTTACCTTCCAAACCTGTCTTCTAGAACAATAAACTCTTACATTCTTATTATTTTTTATGGGTTTTGTTTTTTAAAATTAAAATAGGTGATAAAAAACTCTGATATGAAACCTGTTAAAAAGACAAGATGTTAGTTTTCAAAAGACATAAAGGGCACAATAACGCAAGCAACAACCAAAAAGCCTTGTATTTTATTTTTTCAAACTATTTAAAATAGGTTTTTCATCCCCTTTTTTATTTATGAAGCCCTTTACCCTCTCTCTAAATAAACAAAAAGTGTTAGAGTCTCTAGTAAATTTTTATACATGCGCATTAAAAATAATTTATAAACAATATAAAAAATACATTTAAAAAATTTAATTTCTTTTAGATTTTAAGGTACAAATTTTTAAAAAACAATATTACAAATCGCTTTTATTTGTTTTAATTTTTTTATTTATTTTTTAGAGTTTATACTTTGTTACTTTCGTTTTTCGTTAAAGAAAAATTTTTAATTGTTATGTATGATTAATCTAAATTTTTGATTGAAATGGTTATATTTGATATAAGAATAGGAAAAATTTTTTTTTTTTTTTTTCCTAAATTTGGGTTTTATATTGTAACATTTATATAAAAATACCGGACCCCCCATACTCAAAAATGTTCTAATTTAATTCATTTCTATCAAAAGGTTTCGGGAGACCCTCACAATAGCTATTTGGGCCCCCAAATTTTTGTTCTCATTATTACCACAAAGAGATATTTTTTATTTATTTGAAAATACGATTTTGAAAAAAAATTACGTAAATTTTTAATTAAAATTACAACGGGTTTTTTCCCCTTTTTTGCCGCAAAAATACTGAATTTTTTTTTTTAAATAACAAAATTTAAAGATACTTGTGTAGAATAAGTGTAAATTTTTTGGGGCCTAAGTAAAATTTTTTAAAAAATTAAAAAAATTTGCAAAATTTAAAAAGTTCTGTTGTGGTATAATTGCAGTTTTAATCTGGAATGCAAAATAAACATCTCTAAGTATAAGAAAGCCTGACCATTTACGAAAGGATACATGTGCGTTTCCCAATCACTATTATAAAATTGCAAAAAACATTAAATTTAAAATTTTAAAACATTTGGAAACCCCTGAAAGAAATAGAACCCTTTTCTAAGAAAAGAAATCAATACTATTTTTTTCTTGAACTTTTACCCACTCAAAATAAAGGGGAATATGCAATAAAGCTACTTTGTTTTTCTGCATTAGAATTTTTTCCCATTTATGAACAAATGGAAACGCAAACACTGTATTAATTACCGTAAGGGTACAAACACATTACCATCTACGTTTAATAAATTTAAATGGCCCTTGGGATAAACCCCTTTGGTTTGTAAACTTATAAACTTGTCAAAAAAGTATTAACCCCATGTGCCCATTTACATACGCTAATGAATGTTACAACAAACCCCTTTTATTTAATTGAAATAAAACAACGTATGGGAATCACCACATATTAAAAAACCCCAAAACCATGGGATTTTTTTAAATTTTTATTATAAAAACTTTTAATATGCAATTTTTATATTAAAAAAATACATTCAAAAAAATATTGGGAAAAACAAACTAAATCAGTTTTTCCCAATTTAACATGAACTAACCCTGTTAGCTTTTTCTCAAATAAACCATGAATATTTTGTTTTCATCAAAATAATTTAAATACATTTTACATAGCAAATTGAAATATTGTATTTAATACAAATTTTTAAAAAATTTAAAATAGAAAACTTTTCATGAGCGGAAAATTTTTAATAGTAAGATAGAAAGCTCTTAATTTTTTCCCCTGTTTAAATCTATTAACGTGGACCTTCAAATGATGTTCCTAGTAGTATTTGCATAAAAACATTCTAGTTGCAATTATTTTTTAGATGTTTGCTTAAATTTTTAAAAGGGTTTTGGGGTGTTTTTTACATCGTAGTTTGAAATTAAACTTATCTGTTCAAATTTTTTCATATTTGGAAATTTACTGCAATTTTCTTGTCCCCTGAAAACTTTTTTCTCAACCCATCTTTTAAAAAGGATTAACGAAATTTACTTTTCGTCTAATCTTAACAAGAAATCGCAACCTCATGTTACATTATTATTATTTCATTTTAAACATTGGAAATCTCGGGTTCACTCTTATTAACCTCTAAACGCAAATGACAAAACGCTTTCTTTAAAAAGATTCAATGCAATCGTATAGGGAAATTAAATAGATTGCTTTTAAATTAACAGGGGTTTTGAAAGATATTACTTTTTAAAGGGTTTACACCCCCAATTTTTGCGTTATATTCTTCTATTGTGTTACCTTCAATGCAATCAAAGGGAAATTAAAGTATAAAAAAAATAGAAGTTTAATATTTTTATACAAATGTGGGAAAATTAAATTTTTTTTGTATTTAGTTCAAAAAAGCTTGAATTAGTATATCAAACTGAAGGGTCGAAGGTTTAAAATGTGAAAGGTTCACCCCAAATGTCTACAATTCGAACAAACAGCTGCTTTTAGTGAGTAAATAAAAAGGGTCCCCCGTTCCCCCCCACTGCTACATGAGCGTAACTAAGTCCCCAAAAAAGTGACAAACCTAATTTTGATCCCCCCCAAAAAAACCCAAGCAATGGAAAACTCTAAAAGGGGCCCTACTTGACGCTGGTTGGTTCCCTGATGTATGTTACTTTTATCTTTTAGAAAGTATAGAAAGGGACATCCGTAATGGGGCATAAGTGGGGGTGATAATTAACATCCCCTTTGGGGTTAAGCAATTGTGTGAAAACAAGCCGGGCGGGTTTTGTTTTTTTGAAATTCTGGAGAGGGGGAAAAAAAAATGAAAAATTTTATCAGTGAATATAAACCGTTTTATTAAAGATTACATATACTATTTACCCCCGGGAAATTGGGCTGAGACGGAAAACCTAATTTTCCAGGAAAGCTAATTTTAGAAAACGTGATAGTGATTTATAAAATTTTTCCGGAGTTAGTTTCTATCTTTGGAAATAAAAACAAACCCTTTTAAACATATAGCATTATTAATTTTTTTAAAATATGTTTTTTTTGAAATTTTTAACAAACTTTTAAACAAAAGAAAATTTAAATAAGAAAAAAATAACAGTTTTTTGTCTCATTTTAAAGAGAAAATGTTTTTAAAATTCTAATGTGCGTTTGAACAAATTTGTTATTGAAAAAAATGCACTTAAAAAAAGTCCCCGATGTAGGTAGAAGCAATATAAGTCTTGGTTGTAATTATGGTTTAGATGCAGGAATATGGTGATAGTTATCTTATTATTTTGAAACATATTTTCACTTAAAAAATGATAACACATCATAAATCCATGCTAAGTATAATTGTTGTCTTAAAAAAAAATAAAGGTTATGCTCTTTTTTACCAGAATTTAGTGCTAGTTGTTTATTTATTTGTATAAAAACATTAATTGCTATTATTTTTAGCACAATCCGACAGGCTCGTATTCCCCTTTCATCTTGTATTAAGTTGTCCCTCGGACTACCAGCAAACAAAAAAACCCCTAAACTCCACCAAGGAATAATACTTTTGGAATTGGGTATACACTTACCATTAAAATTCGAGCGTTGATATGGTCCATCCTACGCCTTTAAAAACGCGGCTGCCCACCTAGATACGGCTTTCCTTTCCCCCCGTCAGAAGGAATCATCAGATAGATTATAGCACCAATTGAAGTGGAACCCTTTTTCGCCAGAAGTACATAGACCGAGACATTTATATTAAGAAGATACGCTCATAAGATAATGGGTCTGAAAACTGTTTGTTTACAAATATACCGGGTAACATAAATTACAATTATTTTTAGGTTAGTTTACATACTAAATTCATATTAGAAAAGCATCACATAATTAAAGTGTTAAACAAGAACTTTACGCCATAGCATATAAAAAAACTACCTCAAAAATCATTGTGAGGTAAAAAGTAAGAAGATGGTCAATTATTACTACATTTTAAAAGTATGCATGTAGAATGACATAGGTGGGTTGAAGTAAAGGAAAATGGGATTTTACCGGCCATTTGCCCATAGTTCAATGATAACAAAACCCCCTTAACCCACTTTCGAGAAATTTGTACAACTTCATTTCTTTTCCTCATGTTATTATATTATACCAATACTAGGCACAATTAAATATTAATAGACAACGTTAAAATAGGAAAATTAAAAACAAATAACATCAGAAATCGGCAAAAAACCAAGGTTTAAACGTCATATGCTTTTAAGTATTATTTTGAAAATATTCTAGGATAAATGTACATTTCTTTTCAATGTCCAATCTGTAGTATGTAGAGGAGTGTAGAACTAACACGTAGAATATTAACATCAATAAGATAGAAGTTATCAATTGTGATGCTTTTACTAAATATAAACATCTTTTTTCATAATCCTCATAATAAGTGTTATATTATCTTAAAATAGGTAAACTCCAAGGCAAGAGGTGCGATATTAAAAAACCGGTTTATATACAAGATAAGAATCTGGACATCAGAAACACTAATTGTCGCCCGAGAGAAAAAAATTGTTCACTTTTATTAAACACCAATGGGAGGGTAGATTGTTAGTGGGTAATGGGTATTTTATGTATATACCCTTAAAAATTGCAATGAAGTTGAGTCCAAATTTAAATTTCCCTTTAATGCAAAACCAAGCCAACGCCATTTAATTATAGGCCCCGTTTTTTATTTTACAGCAGCAAGAGAATTGTACTACCCACCCTTCTCGAGTAGGCAGACCTGCAGCTGCACTACATTTTTAAAACTTTAATTTTTGAAAACTTGGTAAGTTAACTTATAAAATTAGTTTCACATCTTGAACCATGATAATCAATAAATAATCCAGTAGATATTTTTCGACAAGCCCGCAAAGTAGTATTCTTCAGCTCCACAAAAAAATTCTGACGTTTAACTATTAAGGGTTCATCTTTTTTTTTAAACAATGCGTGTATTTGGCCTTCATTTAAACTCATAAGAAAAATAACAAATTATTAAAAATATATTTTAACAATAATACCAACCCATTTTGAGAATTTTAGTATTGGAAAAAATTTCCCAAACGGCAACTCTGTGTTCCGGACGAAAGCCCAACGCGATAACAAGCGAGCAAGGCCACTTTAAATATAAACGTTTGAGCACAAGGCGTTTGGTCCCCCCATTGAGGTAGCTTAAATCTTGTAGTTTTTTTTTATTTCAAAGGAAAATAGATTGTAATTTAAATAGAATAAAAATCTTAGAATGATGAAAATAGAAAATTAGGTGAAACAGTCGGATAAAGAAAAACAAAATTGATTGAATTGATTTATGTAATTTTATAATAAAATTTAAAAATATGTAAGATTCACAAGTTTGTAAAAAAATATCAAAAAGATTTATTGGTATGTAAATTTACACTTGGTTCAAAAATATTACGTATAAAGCATGTCTAACATCGAATATATCACTTACGTAAGTACCTTGAGGAAGGTCGTAATCTTATAAATAACAATACGCGTTTGTTGTAAAAAAACATGCGGGCTGAATTCATTGTGACCGTCATGGAAAGTTAACCACAAACCAAATCAGGTATAGTTTACAAATGACTTGGAAATAAAATTACAATTGGTGTTTCTAGTTTATTTCTGTGATTTAATTATAGAATATATAAATATGAAAATGTAAATAAATCATGGATTTAAAAGAGAAAAAAGTTTTAAGCACTTTTAATATAAAGGATACTTAAAGAAAATTTAAAACTTATAAAAATTTACTTTTTTTAATTAATATAATAATTTTTTTTTTTTTTTTATTTTAATTATAATTATATTACAAAATGGCATAGCAACATTTTAGTGTTATTTTATATAAAATAGTAACGCGTATCAATAAAAAGAATGATTAAATTTTGGGAGCAATCGTCAAATTAGGTCATTTAATTTGCAGCAGTATCCTCCAATTGACACATGAACTTGGAACTGCCACATTGAAACTTACAAACCTTCCAGACTCGCTCGGGACAGTATCACCTAGGAAATAGACTTATTTCACTAATTTTTTCAAGAAAGATGACTGGAAATTAATAAGCATTTCTAGTATTATGACGAGTATTAGAGCCCTAAATAGTTGACTTGAAGCAGCTTAAATGAACATGTGGATTGTGTGCTATCCACCATGCGGTCAAAAACAAATATTTCAATTAGTGTCACAATATTATCTATACAACTTTCAAGTTATGCAGAGTAAATAAAACGAATGCGGTTTATAAACCTCATAGCTCATACCTCCCATGAAGTGGGAGAAATAAAAGAATTGTGCTGTGTAAATATTAAGCCCGATTACAAAAACCAGCATTTGCAGTATATGCTAAGCTTGTTAATCAAAATTTTTATAAATAAATTTAAATATAGGGTTTTTCCCCCTAACTTAATATTTGCCATGGAGTTTGCAAAATATTTAGGATATGGATGGCAATATATAATAGCCGGTTTATAAAACCCAACTCAAAGTATAATATTGTAAAAAATAAATGGACCACATAACAGGACTGTTAGTAACACATGGTTGGAAATTCGCATATTGATTAATTATATAGTTCATTTGAACCAGAGAATATTTTTTTCAAACTCTTTTTTGTATCAATGACATCAAATAGGGGGTTTCTATTCGCTAGAACATCTTTTAGGATTGTTAAATAAAATTTCCTATATTATTAATTTACCTGTAAACTGTCTTAAAATCTTGATACAATGATCATCTGAAAAGAGCTCGACTGAAATGTTTAAATATATGTAACATTCATTACATGCTGGAAAATAAGAAACCTATTCAATTTTTTTACTCTGATTGAATTTATTATACATTACAAACTATCAAAAACTACATTCGAAGGATTTTTTTTTCCTTGATTAATTTATGTCCTATTATCTGTTTTGAAAACCAACAGAATAATGATACTTGGGAATTGGAAATGATATTTCTATAAATATTTGTAATATATACGGAAAACGAATAAGTTTGTTCCCGGAAATATATACCTTTTTGTTCAATACATTGCCAATCTAGTAGAAAATTAAACATAATGTTTTGACTTTTTGTAATTTCCATCAATATCCAACCTAATTTTACTCATGGTTATTAATTATAATCAATTCAGTTGGAACTTCAAATAAAAAAAAAAAAAAATCTGTAATTGTTTATTTCTTTTTTTTCCATCAACAGGTCATAAAACAATTTTCCCGTTGCAGTCCTTCAGAATCACAATCATTCGTCCTTTTGCTACTTATAAAACTTGAGATAAAAAAAATCCTCCTTTAATAGATCGGAATAATTAACGTTTTTCAAAAAATCCTAATCCAAAATGAGGATAAATTTCCAGCTGCTTCAAAAACACCAAAATTTAAAAGTCTGATTCAAAAAAAGCCCCCCCCATTAGTAAGTTTGATGAAATATAAACATCAACACTATTTTGAGATACGAAATAGTTTTTCCTTTGAAAAAATGTGCTTAAATTTGGCCACCATGAATTGTTGACAGTTTTTTTCGACTTCCTTCTATTAATTTATTGTGTTTATGTCTTACTTCAATCTCAATAAGAAAATAAAAAAAACGAGTATAAAAATTATCGATTAATCTAACATTATCAGTTTCCAAGATATGCTTGACCATCTTGTTTTGTTAAAAGTTCCAGAAATAGTAAAAACTAAAAATTAAGACGAGCAAAAATTAATTACTTGGGTCCAAAATCAATATTAAAACTCACAAGTTTCATTTATATTCCCGGTTCATTCAAATGTATGTTTTACACTAATTTGGATAGAAAATTTTTAAACTCCGCCCTTATCAATATCACTAGGCATAACTATTATTGTAGTCAGAGCCCATTTTATTAAGGGAAAAAATTTAGAAATTTTGAAAACATCATGCATAAGAAAGATACTCATTTTTTTTCATCGATCATAATAGTACGTTTTTTATAAGAATAAAAAGGTATTATCAGAATATTATTAGTCATTTTTTAATGATCAACACTTTCGTCATATTCAGGATTCCTCTTCCTTAAATTTTGGCAAATTCAGAGCCGACACTCCGGGAAATATTTCAATAAAATCTGCCACAGGATAGTAAACCAGAGCTATCTATAATATTATTCCAAAAATATTAAACCAATCAACTTGTATCTATTATAATTATATCCATAAAATCCTTATCATACTCAAGTTTTGATAGAGACAAAAGGAACAACAGGACATATGATCATTTTAATTGGATAATTGTATATTTTACTTCTTAGAATGAACTCTGATGATCACAGTAACCAGTTTGATATTTTAGCAACTGTTAGTAACCCAATTTCAATTTGTGTTTACGTATAAATCTACATCATATCTTTCGGTATAAATTCATCATTTTTTGAGAAAATAGTCATCCCAATGTTCTTTTAATATCAAATCTCCTTTTCGATGTTGCAATTATAAAAAGATAGGTAACGAAAGCACTGTAATGACCCTTGTAATGTCCCCCGCCATCTCTATTTATTTAAGTAAAAAAATTTATTCAAAATCAAATTTTTTATAAAATTGGCTCCTTTTTATTTATTTTTAGCGTTACAGTACATTCAGCACAGTTTCCCCAGATATTCACTGTAAACTCCATTGATATTTGCGTAGATATTGTTTATATCATGAAAAAATTGAGTATGATTTAGTTTTTATCCTTACAACCCACATCGACACACATAAATTTATCGCCATTTACAACAGGAGAAATTTTGTTCCATCAACAGGTAGCCGCCTAATCCTTTAAATCTTTTATTAACAATAATTTAACAAAAGTTTTATTAAGTACATTCTTCCTCAAACTTACTTAAATTTTATTCTTCCTAAATTTTATTGAAATTTGACATGCATAAAAAATCATTGTACTTTCAACAAATTTATGACCAATATGCGTCAACAAGTTTTCGTAGGCATCTAAACTAAACTTAATCAAAATGACTCTATTAAAAATTAGTAAGTTTTTCGATTGATATACAATTCACCAACATCTGTCACCTACTGAATCTTTCGTATATTGATCTGGCTTCTAAGACTTGGATCATAGTGACTTCTAGTTGTAAAATTCTATTTAACGTGCTGTATTGATATAGATTCTCATAATTTTGTTTTAGTATCATTAAAACATTTTTAATATGATCTATTCTAATTGAATCATATACACACAGACAACAAACGGATAAATTCCCTTACTCAACTGCTGCTTAATTGGGTTCTTTTTCCCATTATAAATGTTATAGTGCATTTTTAAACATATCGTGATCATGTACATCAACAATATACGGATGTTTACCTGAAATTAATTTTAAGAGGTGATTCATAAAAAAAATTATATGTGTATATCCTTTAACAACAAACAAACAACATCATGTTTGTATCAATTAGCCAGGTCCGAAACACCGACAATTCTTTTATTTTATTAAAGGCCAAACTAACATAATTTGTTTTTCAACTTTTGATTTGCTTCCCAGTAATTTATCATCAGCTATTTTATAATATCCGGATATGAGAACATATAAATTGGTAAATATTTACTGATATTTTATGCAACCATCTTACAAATTCCTTATTTTTTCAATGTTTTTATTTATGTAAATCAGCAAACTTCATTTGGAACTCATTGAAATTTTGCAAGTTTCAGTTTAATCGATATTCGTTGCTTAAATATTAAAAAAAATCGTAAAAAATCATCATATCCTCGAACAGCAAACAATAATCCTGTAAATCTTGGACAAGGTTTTGTAATAAATTATTCTATCTTGTTATCAAAACTCATTTCACTCAAACTATTCAAAATTCAAACATATTATCTACATTGTTAGATTATTTTCTGTTTGTAATTTGTGTACAAAATACGTCAAAAATTATTTTGTGAATTCCTATTTAATTTATCAAGTAATAATTTTGTTGACAACTCTCTTTTAAAAATCTTTATGACCATCAACTCAGTTTCATTCAAAACAAAAACAACACATAAATAGACCACAAATACTGAGGGGGAGTCTTTATAACCTTGAATCTGAGAATCATTGTAAGTGAAGACGCATTGATTTTTTTTCAAATATTTCAATCAATTTCTATAGGAGTGGGTTTGTCCCTCAATTCTTCCATACTACGAATCAAAAAAAATACACATGCATTACTTATCATTTTTATAATAACAAATGCCCAAATGCTGTTCTCGCTTCCCATAATCACAATAATCATCCCCAAATTCCTAAGTTCACAATTTCCACATTTCAAATTTCTTAACTTTTTCAGGTAATGTATCTCTCATGAAGATTCCACTAAAAGTTATAATTTATTTTTATCCAGATTTCTTTCTCCAATTCCACCGAATGTTAAAGGTTTAAAATTTTTTTTTTCAATGTTTTGGATTTTACGTTAAATTCAAAGTATTTTTTCATTCTAATCCAGATCCTGTAAAACATCTTCCAACTCTTTTAATGCATATACTAACCAATTTAAAATGTTGTTCGAACAATAGGACATCACGAGCTCCCTTTTTTTTAAACGATTGGGAGCAGCTTTAAATTAACGAACATAAGGAATCGAACGAGATTTTATAAAACAACTGGAATATATTTTCTGCATCCAAAATCTAATATAAGGTCTTTGTCAAAAAGTCCACCATTTTAATTTGAGTATTCTTTCAACAACTGATTAATAAGAAAATTCTAGTTCATGGTTCCTATTAATTGTTTTTCTTATGTATTTTTTTACAGAGTTATATTGTATTGTATATTTGTTTAAAAATATCTTATCTTCGCCATTTTTTAGTTGATGCCTATTATAAATTGAATACTAACGGGTATTTTCTTTTCTTAAAAGCGGATTTTTATATTTTTTTCTTTCTGATTTTTGCTGAAATTTTACGTTCACCACTCCAATTATATAGTTTAAACATTTCAAGTTCACTCTTCGATTCCCATTCCTCAATTTTCTCGTAAAAAAACAGTTGCTCCCAGCTGTAGGATGACAGCGCAACAAATCTTTCAGCCTAAAAACTAGCATCTATTTGATAAAAAATCTATCCATCCTGCTTTAATCTTTGCAAAACTTTAATCTGCTATAATGTCCCTGGAATTTGTGTCTCTATGTTTTGCATAAAAAATATCGTGTTCCATAGCAGAGCATGAACTAATTTATTTATAACCATGATCTCCTCTTTTTGAAGTAAGTTTTTTGACGGAGTATTTAGTTGCCAGGGCCCCAGAATACAGATAAGTTGGTACTGATGATCACTTCGAAAAGTGAAAATTGTTGATAATAACAGCCATTCAAAAGTGCCTCAGTCCCACAACTGACATAGAAAACTAAAAGCCTGCAAAAAATCAATCGTATTAAAATAATATAAATATTCCAGACAGGTTTATTAAATATCAAATCAACCTTCAACACGTAAGTATCGAAAAAAAAATTCAATAAAAAACCGCTCTACCATAACGATAAAAAAATTGATTTGTTACCAGCCAATTCATATGAGCAATAAATATAATTAATAAATAATTTCCATCGAGTTTTGTCAAATCGTCGATATATCTGTAATCCAACTTTATTATCACTGTATAATCATACACCTGATCCTTCGAATAGATTTTACCCAAAAATTTGGTTAAATTAAAATAAATTTTCATAAATTTTTTATATACCTCAACTTCCTTAGGTCCATCTTAGTATATGGATCATTTTTTTGTAAATTGAGTTCAGATTCCCATAAAATATTCTGTAATACTTTTTTTCAAATCTTCCTCAGAATATAAAATTTCTTTTTGGAGCTACCATTGTATACTAATAATCCTCCATATAACCTTGAGTTCCCTTCATATGTTTTTCATTAATAATGATATCATTATGTTCAAAATTTACATGTTCACATGGGCCAAATTTTAAAAATCATAAAAACTGGTTTAAAAACTCGTTTTTTTTTTTAAATTCCCAATACAAACCAAATTTATCATCTTTTATTCTAGCAATGAAATTTCCAACGCAATTTGGACCAACTATTATATCCATTGTTCTAGGACTTATTGGTTTCAACTATTTATTTTTTTATTTTTTTTTTATTATTTTTTATTATATATTATGTTGGTAGATTCTTCAATGAATATCGAGGTCTAAACGGGTTTTTAAAGGAGAAGATGGGGTAATAATTTGTCAATTCAAAACTCATCTAACTTCAGAATCTGGAATTGAAAATATCAGCAAATTTTTTCGTACAACAGGAACAAAAATCATCAAATTTTGATTTATCTACTTAAAAACTATTTTTCAATTTAACCTTCAACATTTTTAATAGCAGAAGTTTACAGGTATTGGAACGAGGGTCAGTAGCGGAAGAAGAATTATAATTCAGGGGAACATGGTAAATTACCTACATTAAAAGTCTATAGGTATTAAGCCGGCATTAATCCAACCCTTTTTTGGGTTCAATTTTCAAACAAATAACTGAATCCAGCTTT
>NW_025781542.1:0-43233 GCF_021130785.1 Homalodisca vitripennis | reverse complement strand
AAAAACAAAACCCAGACACTAGAATAAGTCCTCTGAGACTGTCATAGTTTCATAGTTCCTTCTTTTGGTGTCTTCTGCTACACTCTTTATTGCATAAATAATACACAGAAGAACGAACTGAACGAATCACCATAATCAAATCTTACCATTTCTTAATATTAAATCACATCTTTCAACTTTCTTTCAGTTAAAAAATAATGGTAAACTACCACGAAAACATTCCAAACCACACACCCAGGGTACTTTCCAAAAAAAATTGTAACTAAAATTAATAAAATATCCAAATGCCCCAAATGACCGTAGAATTGGGGCATGATACAATAGAGTCATTGAAAAACAATCAAAACCTCGAGCCAATCCATCTCTGGTAACCTCTTGCCAAATAGGTAAACCATATAAATTTTTTCCCAGCAAAAATAATAAGTTCACGATGGTTGCCCTCTTCATTTTACGAAAATCTTTTGTCTTCCGAGTGGCAAATATTTTAGATTGAGGAGAACAAAAAGAAGTCGCTTGGGGCGTAGATCTGATGAGTAAAAGTGGAATTATCAAACAGTTAAAAGTCAGCTAATTCGTCCGGATTTTCCACTATGGCAACTAGCACTGAGTAGTGTGAGGCATGCGTTCCATTGAGTCTTGGTGAAAACAGGATTTTTACTCTTTTTTCTGGCAATGTGGGCCGTTTTTTCTGCAAGTTCTCTGCTAAAACTTGTCAAGTAATGATGCACCAGTTTTGCTCCTGTAATTGAATGGGTCAGTTTTGAGAAACAACATAAGTCAAAAAAGTTCACTTTAGGAAAACTAACTAAAAACACTGTACATATATTGTTACATTAACCGAATAAAAAATAAATAAACAAAAAACGAAGAATATATCCCAAAACATGGCCATAAGTCCATTTGTAGGTGTAAAAAGGTTTGCGTTTTTTCATTGTTTCATTTAAGAAAAAAAAAATTTTTTTGACTTGGCTTTATGTGCTTTTCTGTCCTCAAATGAATGAAAAGCTTTTAACAATAAATGATGGATTTTATTGTTATTATTGAGCCCTAATAACTCAGGTTAATTTAATAAATAACTCTAATGTTCACAATGCTAAAATTATTTATTCACATATTAAACTTAATAAGGTTAGTAAAAATTGGTCTCATAGCAAAAAAATTATTCTTCTTTCAAGTTTGAAAGATATGATCAAACGCTAAAAAGCTTTTATATGTATGGTATAGACAGGTTTCCCAACTAAAAACATTTATCCCACTTCTTGCGCATCTCCTTCCGTACTTGATTGTTGGCCAAGCATTTAATTCTCTCATAAAAAATCTTCACTTCTTCGTATCATACCGGAGGAGGTAATGGACTGAGTTTTTTGTTATATTCTTCAATTTTTTATTTAAGTTTATTTCGGAACACACCCACCAGGGTAGGCTAAAGTCTCTGGAAGTACTAAAGTTGTTTTCTTGTGTGGGAATTTCTTAAACTTAAATTGTCCCCCCCCGGTAGCTGAAGTTCCATCTATGTATGTTCGAGCTTGAACTTTATGTTTTTTTAGCAGTTTAGAGAAATGAGTAAAAATGTCGGAAACTTACTAATTTTAAAAGGAATTTTTTTAGGTTCTTTTGGTACATGTCTTGCCTCTGAGCTTTCATCAGATTACCATATTTTTCCTTAATAGAAAATTAGGCCACACACACCTTTGTAGTCAATAATGTCACTATGGAATCTTGGCATTACAACCGTGAAATCATTTTTCTATGGAAGAGTGGAGCAGAATCAATTCTGCATATTTTTTAAGAGTGTACCCACACGATCAGTTTTTCCCTAATCTTCCTTTTCAAAACAGAAAAAAATCTCTATCGACCAGGGAAGAAATGAATGTCCCCTTACTGGGAAATAATGGTCAATAGTTTTAAAATCTATCCAGACTGACTAGAGAGCTGACAGGAGTCTAAGCAGGGTGTGGTATCTTATTTTGAACCACCACACCCATCAGAAAAAAGTGTGCAAGTGGTCAAACATTATTGAAAGATTCCTGTAAATATTTCACTTAAAAAAAAAGACGAGACTTGCATTCGGATTTCCCGTCCTTTCGAAGCTGTTCCTTCGTGATAAAGAAAGAAAGTTTAGCAGACCATTATCTTTTAAATTGTGTATACAGAACACACTAAACCGTGAGTTTGACGGAGATAAAAAGTTTCCTGTATCTGGAATACAAGGTAGTCGTTAAGGTTTTGTCATGTAATCCATCACAAATTCCGCCCACATTTTTTCATGTCTGAGTGTCGACATAAACTGAGATTAATATCTTTCATTTTTATAGAAAACATTTTTTGGCTCGAACGTAAAATGCACCATTGTTCTCTGCAGCTGCTGTTTTTTTTGGCCATGGTCATTTAAAATTTTTTACTTTTTAATTTTCCATTTCAAAGTTCCTCCGCTATGTGGGGCCAGGCACGATATCAACTTGAGGAAGCCAAATTGACAGGGGAGAAAGCTTCCTTAAACAATTTTAAAGATAAAAACTTGTAACGTTACGTCGACCCTCTGGGTATTTTTTCTTTGTGTGTGAAAAAAACTTATGCGATGTCTACAACCGAGAAACAGTTTTGCACTAAGAAATTGGCGTTCCGGGGTTGATTGCTGTACGGTGTGCAATTTGGTCGGGAAAGAGCTTAATGTGCGTTTTTAATTTAAACCAGGTTTATACATGCTTCTTCACTTTAAGCCGTTTCCCTGGAGTGTGATTTTCCTCGGCTTGTGTCAAAGGAAGCTTTCCCTACTTTCATCAAGATCAAACAGATTTCCTAATCGCCTAAACACGTTACACTGGTAATCAGAAGTGTGATGTTTAAAGATAAATGCTTCCTTATGCATACCTGTATTTTTCCTTGTAGAGGTTGAAATTATCCATCACTTATATGAAGCCGCTCTGTCCGGTTTTGAAGAGTTTTTCTTGTGACTGTCTTCTCCCGTCGCTTAATTTCGAGAGAGGGCCATATCGAGACTGTAAGTAGCAATCCTGCTTCGTTCTTTGGTCCCCGCAACATCCAAACGAATTTTTTAAAAAGTGATTCAGCGGCCTTTCATCTTCGTCTCAAATGTTTTTGGAAGCACTTGTGTTTGCACCTATAATAGGAAACATAAAAAATTTAATTGAGCTTTAGTAATAATATGATGCAGAAACTTATTTAAAGACATTAGCAATGCAATAACTAAGCCTAGACTACTAAAATATGCTGACCTAATATATTATAGAGACGTTAGGTTACATATATTTAAGTAAAAATGTTCTTTGGTTACTTACTTGCAACTATTCCCAGGTGCTCTTTCAGGAACAGATTTACCAGAATAGCTTGGATAGGCGGATCCTGATATTCTAGCCTTCTTTATAATTTCACTTTTGTAATCATCTTTGTTAATCACTCCCTTTTTCCTCTTCTTGTGTTGAGAAGTTTCTGGTTGATTATTTATATTAGCTTCCCTCCATAAATAAGCAATGTTTAAGTGTATCAGGTAAAAATATATATTATTTACAAACACTAATAGCCTGTTATACAATTACAACAAACATAACCTAAATGAACACGGCAGTAGAAGAACAGAACAGTGATGTTGAGTAGCCAGCTGATTGATGCCTCACATCTGTTCCATAGAGAAACAACACAAGTCCTGGACTTATGTTGTTCCTCAAATGAACTATTTTCCAAAGACACTTGAAATAGGCTTTGGATGTGTAGGACTTATGTTGTTTCTCAATGGAAATGTGTAAATAGCCTTATACTGAAGGAATCAACAATAAAATCATTTTTGCCCAAAATGGACTTATGTTGTTTCTCAAATGACCCGTTCAATTGTGTTACCTTTATGAAAATAATCCATTAAAATAACATACAAGCCAAAAAAAAAAGTTTTGCTTTTTTAGAGCTGATTCCCTCTTTGCAGTCCACTGTATGGGCTGTATTTTTGTTTTGGACATATAATGGTGTATCCAAGTTTCATCTACAGTAATTAATCAGTGCCAAAACCTGGATTTAATTCGTCTAAATTGTGCTATAAGAACATTGGAATCTCCATATAATCACGTTTTTAGTCTAACGCGAACAAACGCGGCACCCAACGTGCGGGCAGCTTTCTCATGCCTAAATGTTGATTTAATACGTGACAAACTTGTTCTTTTGACATGTACATAGCATCTTCTATCTTTCTCATTTTAATTTGGCGGTCGTCTAGCACAATTTGGTGAACTTTGGCGATGTTTTCGTCGGTAAATGCAATGTTTGGACGTCCCGAACGTTCATCATCTCTATGCTCTTAAATTTAGCAGTCCTAAATTTCACTGTAGTAATTGGTGGTGTAGAGCCCCCATGCACAGAATCCAATTCATCTTTGATTTGCGAAGGAATATTGTCTCTCAAAAACAAATATTTAATTTCAGCTTGATACTCAAATTTTATCCATTTTCACAAAAAGCTCGCACCAACTCACTTAAACAAGTTTTTACATCAAAATTGTGCGTCCAAAATGGCTGAAACTTTGGTGAGATACGAGAACACCAACAGATGAACAAAGAAATTCAGTAGCTTTTATTTACGAGTGCTTCCATCCTCACGTTGAAGTCGAAAACTTTTCAGACTACTCGTAAATTATTTTAATTTCAAATACATGAGTATAGAAGAAGTTTCTTGCAATAACACTTGTAGGATTGCAATGATATGTCACATACTTTAGTACATTATATGGGCATATATTAACGAGTTAACATATTAAGATATACACTATCTAACAGCATCAAACAAATATGAAAGTTACAAGTTATTCCTCGTTTAAAAACAATCTCAGACTGGCTTTGAAGGAGGAGTGTTTCACCCCTAAATAGCTATTTAATGTAATGTATTATCGGTTTGATTAGTTTAATTTTGTATTTCTAGGATGATGATAGATAGATTTGTATGTGCCTTGATTGAAAATGTATGACAATGTAATGTTGAAAACCGCTTCAAATAAAAATGTTATTATTATTATTACAAGTATATAAAAAAGTTACCTGAGAGTTCTGGACACGCACAAAACTGGTTTGAGCATTGGTAGACTTTACTTTCTGCGGCATCAAGTTCTGGAAGGACTGCTTCTTGCCATACACTTTCTCGGCAGTGTTATTTATCACATTTGAGGAGTTGGTTGTCAAAGGTCTCTTGATGGTGTTCGTGGAGAGAACGTTGGAGTACTGAGGTTGCTTGGCAAATCCACTCAGATCCTGTTTGTTCCCGCCCACCTGCTCCAGAGTGCACCGCTTTACCCTGGGGTTCTCCGCATTTTCCAGGTCCTGTACAAACAAATACAATTGATTAACACACTAAAGAATGTACAACCAATATAAAACATTAACATCTTCTGCAGTAATCTTATTCTAAACTCTTTTGTTTTTTACCAAATACTCCAGTTACTATACTGCTGTGATTCAAAGTCAAAAAGAGCAAAATATTTAATACCTTCTGACAGCCAGGCTGCACTGAAGGCACTTGATACCTGTTCGTTTGACTCGAAAACAGTTTGGGAATGCAAGAATACTCTGGTAGAACTGGATAAGAAAAGTAGATTAACACTCGGTTGGGTGCCAGGCCACAAGGGCATTCATGGAAATGAAAAGGCAAATACCCTCACCAAAAAGGGAGCCTGCAGACTCCTTTATGGCGGGGCCAGAGCCGGGTTGCGGGATAACTTTCTCCAACAGCAAAGCTCTCGTAAAATATTGGGAAAAGAGGACAAGATACTTTAATTACAGTAGGGCCTCAGGATTAGGACAATCAAATATGTTTATCTCTCCTTATGCTAAAGGGTGGGCAGCTCTCCTAGATTAGAGTAAGGAGGATATAAGGAAGATTATAGGAATGCTGAAAGGACTTGGCCCCCTTAGAAAACATCCCATGAAGGTGGGTCTTAGCCAGACTGATTGTAGACTCTGCGGAGAAGAGGAGGAATCAGCGGAGCATATTTGGCTAAACTGTCCTGCCAAATTTAAAACTTGGGAAAGATTCCTAGGGTCATATCTCCTCAGCCCCAAGGACATCAGAGAACACGAGCCCTCAAATCTGATCGGCTTCTGTAAGTCTCAAATTTTGAGGATACAAATATAAGCTAGGGAGGCCCAAAAGGTCGTTTTAGAAATAAGTGTAGGGACAATCATCTCTTTCTCTCAGGTAAAACCAATAGTATTAACTAAGAAGACAGAGGGCAAATTATTTCATGATTAACTACATGACGAATTCAAGGTATTTATATGAAACAAAT
Organism: Homalodisca vitripennis; assembly: GCF_021130785.1. Taxonomy (NCBI): domain Eukaryota; kingdom Metazoa; phylum Arthropoda; class Insecta; order Hemiptera; family Cicadellidae; genus Homalodisca; species Homalodisca vitripennis. The sequence continues at coordinate 36,950 of NW_025781542.1, read as the reverse complement.
ATGCTCAAAGTTGGTTTGAAACAAACACTAATTTACTGCGATAAAAAGTAACTTACCTTAACAGATCTTGTTGTATCATAATATTTAAATAATCCAGACGCAAATAAACATAAATTTATTTACACATAACTTAGCTATCTATGGTGGAAAGGATTGCTTCAATTTGAATGTTGAGTTAAGCTCCAGTTCACCATACTCATAGTGCATCGCCTACAATCTGATGCTGTCACAAGAATTGACTCCTGAAATCTGGAGTAATATCAGTCTGACGAGATCCTCCCAAAAATGAGACAATGAGAACATCTCTTCACCCAGATTACACCTTATTTTGTAATATAGGTGTCTCTGATGTCAAAACAATGCAAAGAGTTCGATTTGAACTTCTTCATCCTTTGTCGTTTATATTTCTTCTGACTAACTCACTCCAGATTCTAGGAGTCAATTTTTGTGACAGCTGCACTAAGTAGAAGGAGAACTGGAGCTAAACACAACATTAAAAGGAATTTATTATTGTACAATCAACTAAAGAGCATACTTGATACCTTCACTAAAGTTGCAATATTTACATTATTTTTCACTCAATTTATTTACATGATATGTTGTTAGTTTTATAATTAAATTTTCAAAAAAATTCATTTCTTGGAACACTAATACAATACTTGTCTCCACTTTGAATCAAAGTTTTTATATGGCTGCCATCTTAAAATGGATAAATTTGATATTACATTTTAATTGTTGATGAATTTTAATTCAGAATAAAACATCCTATAATTACTTATGAAATGTATTATAACATTATATTATACTTTTAAGGAGTTTAAATTCTATTTTTAAATACTGGATAATACAAACTAATTTTGAGGGAAGAGAAAATTTGAAATCTCTTCTTCACAGTAATATACTTCTAGAACAAAATTTTGTTCTTCAAGCATGTCGTTCATGCAAGATAGGGTCTCCAACACTAGATCAGCACCTCAATGGTTAAGGAGAAAAATATATACACAAACATAAAAAAATCCCCCCCCCCACATAAATGTATGAGTAATTGCTCCACATTTATTTACATGATGAGCCTTCTCTGGTTGTATGATTAAACAGGGCCGGCAAAGACAAAAAAAAGAAATAAAATAAAATAAAAAACTAAAAAAATTTTTTAAAAAACTTCCATTTTCTCAATTTGCAGACCACCATTAAGACTCAAAGCTTTTTATCTGATAAAATATATACCACTTAACTGTCTGTAATTTTATGTAAACAGTTTAAAACTTTCCAGTAGCCCAATAATAGTTACAAAAGGATTGTATAAATGTGTTTGTATTGTTTAAAAAATAGTTTACAAAATATACTTACGTCATCTTCTCTTTTCCTTTTCATAATCGGATTACGCAGAGAGTTTTCATTCTCATTGACCTTTTGTGCCAAGCCAAAGTCAACCAATAGGAATCTGAAAAATTATAAAGAATTAAACCATCATTATGTTATTGATAGATACATATAGCACTGAGCTCTTGTTTTAGATATATACATTGAAATTCTACACACTGCAATCCCATTTACTGTTCATAAGGAATTTTTCAGCCTACATCTTTTCTATTGCCAGATATTGTACCATACCAAAAACAACCCCTAGTGCAGTATTTTTGTATATGTGATACAACTAGCTATTATATTTTTTTAAATCAACTTTACGGAAAGCTTAATTTTGGGATGTATAAATTGTAATCATACTTAACCAAAATAGTAGCCTACTCTTTTTGTCTCAGACAATTTTGATGAGCAGATCTCCCAAGAAAACTTAAATTAATGTTCCTTTCCATAAGCACATTTACTACATGTATGAAACATTCCTTAAATCCAGCCTACAAGCCAACTGGATATACCCTGGTTTTATATCTATCACACAAAGTATTATTATTTTCATTACCACCAAATTTGTGTCATTCCATTTAAGCACATTTTACTGAAATTGGTCTTTTTAGCTATCCCTCCAATATAACATATAAAAAGCATAGGTCCCAGTATAGATCCTTGTGCCACCCCTATTCAAAAACTGTTATATATACGGACATAGACTACCTGACGGGATTTTCCCCTCTCCTCTCCAAACTAAAGATAGAAAAATCCGTTTACATAAGTAATTATCCTATTTTTATTATTTTTTCACTCAATATTTTTATCTGTTTTGTCTACTTTCTCTACAATATTACTAATTATCAGAATTCTGAAGTCATATCCATAAGTTATTCTGCTTCAGATAACTTCTTTCAATTAAAAATTTATAAAATTAATCTACACACTGCTCAAGATAAAATTCTAATCCTAAAACTTTCAACTCAAGTCTACGCACAGGCCATTAAGGCCCATGTAGGCTCTTTTCCCATATTATTTTTAATTATATAGAAATTATGTAGCAAATTCAATGCTGTTTTCACTAGGTATGTGTGTATATATATTTATATATATTTTTATTTTTATATCTCTCTTTATTTCAATATATGGATTTATTTCTTTGTGATATAAGACTTTTTAAAATTATTTAGCGTTAAATTATTGAATGTTAATTATTTTGAATTGTATTACTTGAATATTTTTGTGTATTTTATTACCATTAGATATTCAAATGCTACATTTGTTTTCTTTTTCTATATGAAATATTTACTTCTGTTTTTCAGTATTTTGTGGAAATAAGTGTGATTTGATAGTCAATGAATTTGAAACATCTTTTACAGAAAGGGTTTAAGCTAAGATCAAATGCTAAGAATTTGTTAATAGTGATAAGTATTACTCAGAGTTAAACTTTACTTACTGCTTGGTATGGCGATTGTATAGAAAGTTGCTTGGTTTAATATCTCTGTGAATGATGTTGAATGAATGTACTCTCCTCAAGGCTAAGAGCAGGTTTCTCATGTAGAGCCTTGTCTCTTCCACTGTCATTTCTAACACATAGTCCTGAAAACAAAGGGTTTTTTATATGATTTAACCACACAAATGAATTTCCAAAAATCTCAAAACAATTGTTATCATATTGTATAACAAGATACACTATACAAAACTTGTTACTCTGGTGATACAGACTTTACACTGTAACAAAATATCTGCCAGAGAACGCTTCTGAGATTGAAATAACGAAACTGTCTTGATAAAATTTTAAATCTAATAACTGGAAAACATATTTCTTGAAATGTTTTAACCCTCTTCATTGTAAACTCTTCGAGACATGACTGCTTTATATACTATAGATTTTGTTTATCACTATGTATGAAACGTTTTTCTCGGGTATATTCGGATGTGGTAATTTTGCCGTTTGAAACAACTTCAAAACATCACAAAACCAACACGTGTGGTGTCGTGTTGCATGTATTCAGCAATTCAGAAGTTAGATATTTTGGAGAGTTGAAGTACGGGTAAAGACATTACCGAGCAGTTTAAACACACCTATACAAATCAGGAACGCCTGGGTTGACTAGGCAGCGTTGTTCAAGCCTTAGAGAGTGTGACAACTTATGAGTTAATCTTATCAATCAAATTAATATACAATTTATTTTAGTGGAAGTTCAATTTAGATAATAAACTGTACATATGTAGAGTCTTAGAGCATTGGAAAAACGGTTTATTGTAGTATCACTAGACAAAGGAATACAACATTTTCCAATATATATTTTTTTATTTTGTGCAAGGCCTTTCTGAATCAAAGATTCCATCATCAGGCACTTAACCAATATATTGGAAAATGTTGTATTCCTTTATCTAGTGATAATACAATAAACTGTACATACATTAATTTCTTTAGCTACTAGACCCCTAATAAATGAGACTTTCTAAGTCAGGATCCTACAAATGATGTTTTGAAATAAAAACTTAACAAAATGGAAAGACCTAATTTTATGATGTAAATTTGAAAGCTGATTTGAATTTGATACTGAAACAACAATAGAGTTTTACTCTATAAGAACCTGTTTACCCTAGAAAACACCCGGATTTTTGGTTGTAGAGTAAAGTTATAGATGTCTTATTTGAACCCTGCCATAGACAGATATATTCGAATGATAGACTTGACAAAAGTTATCAAAGTTTATATTCAGTCTTCTTCCGAGCTATGACCCAAACACCACGGCTGAGCCTCTGTCGTTTATGCTGGAAAATTCTTCAAATGGATAGTAAAAGCATCACTTTTCATTGAATACCATTCACGTAGATTTTGTCTTGTTTGTACTCCTGTATATGTTGTCTGAATTTTGGTGTTTGACAATTAAGCTTCGCGTTTAGTTTGTACCAACTCATGACTTTGAATTATTTACCTGTAGAACAGCAGAAGTACTAATAACCTACTTATTTTACTATATATTTAACTGTTTGTCATTAATTTATGGGCACCAGCCACTACTACACTTGTCCGTTATTATCACTACCGCTGAGGTGGTACAGTTGATTAAATATTTGCATAAATTAAAAACAACTAATCACTCTTCAATGAAGTTATACAGTGTTAACAATCAACATTTATGTGTATTTTGCCAGACGTTCTTAATTTTGGCTTTTTAGACTAAACGAAAGTGTGCATATCAACGTAGACACACTGTAATGAAGAGAAAAAGGTTGCGAGTTGTAATGTAATAATAAACGTATTTAACTGTTAAATTGGCTCCACCATTGATTGTTGCCAGAAACTGTTATAAAATGTCTCCCTTGTGATATTTATTTCTAAAAGTATTTCTTCACTTGTTTATTGTTATAAGTTGTGTACGTTCAGTATTCGAGAGCCAATATTTACAGTTCAAATACTTAACTTGGTTCTTAAAAGTTTTGGGAAAGTTTTTTTTTTCGAAAAAAAAAAGTTTTAAGTATTGGGAGTTGTGGTGGTGATGGACATGCACCGTAAAATGATACTTTTAGTTCACGTACTTGACTTGGATCTTGAAATTTATGAGAAATTTCATCTTAGAAAAACATAATCGTCAGTTTTGCGACTTGCAGTTAGTCAACATTGAAAAAAATCAATAGGGTTAAAAATAGGAAATAATTAATTTTTTTTAAGTATATTTCTTACGCTTTACACACTAAAATTGAACCCCAAACAAGTAAATATATTTTTAGTTACATTTATATATTTTTAATTAACGATTTTCTCTCCCATTTAATTGTCTGACAGAATAAAATATTACCTAAATATTAGTATAAAGACAGTATCAAGATCCAAGAAAATTTTTAAGGAAAGATCCCAGCTTTATATTTTGTATCCCTTTCGATGCTATGTCGTTTTGATTCCACTAAAAGTAGCGTGGTTGACAATAGATTTCTTCCAGGTCAATCAGTAAACTCAGATTGATTGTGTCATTTATAAGCTTTGTATGAACACGCGTTGTAACTGTACTGTCTGTCTATCAACTACACAATGTTGTAAGATCTGTACTAGGTGTTTAAATTTACAAGCATTGATCTTAGTTCTTTCCTATATGGATTAAATCTAAATATACAAAATCATAATGGTGGAATTACATTAGTGCGAGAAAACTAGCGGCTAATAGTGATCCAAGACTTGACTCCCTAGGCTCTGATGGCGTACTGACAAGGTTAGGTGCATTTACTGGTTATGTTTTCAAATCTCCGTGATATCAGCAGACACAATTTCGTTTTCCACTGCTGGAACCTAAATAAATATTCGACCGCAAGTCGTTTCTCGTTATGTCTCCTTTCACGTCATCAATGTATTGCCTCAGTTTGTTTCTCCATAAACACCTCCAGGGTGTTGGTAAAGGTAGTACCTGTATGTGCGCTACATGTGGTCATGGGCTAACTTCCAACACAAAATCAGTGATAACAGGACAGAAATTAAGAATGGACGATATTATTAAGAATATGTAATAAAAATAAAGATTAATCGAGGTTAGTAAATCTATGAATTCCATTATTAGAAATTTTCTATAGAAACTAAATTATAAAGGATTCAATATTTAGTAATTTTTAACTGTTGAGAACTTAATCTTTATGAAAAGGTAAATCCAATGTTTAGCATTAGTCTTAAAGTTTTATATGTGGTGAACGTAAAAGTCTTATCCTATCAGATCCTAATAATATTAAATCAAACTTATCTTTAATATAATTGACACATCTTTCAAGTCGGCACATTGTGCACTTGAAAGATTGGGTGCAATTATTAGGAGTGTACTTCAAGATCAAATTGAACTAAATAAGGAGTAACCTCTATATTTATATTACTTAAATTGCAAACGAGAATAGAGTATATTTACTTTTAATATCAACCGGTGTATAAAATAAAATATTTTTGTCTTGTCCTAATCCATTAGGACTTCAATAATAATTAAAAATTATGCAGTCTGAAATCATTTAACGCTTTTATCAAGTATTTATACTGTAAAGATCAATACGTTTAGTGAGAATTTATGGATCTATATTATTCTCTTGTCGAGAAAGTGCATATTATATGCGGTAGATGGCAGCACACGTGACGTAACCTACATATCTCTATTAACCAACCTAATAAGGGAGGGGAGTATTACATGGTAGAAGGGTGACGACCTGCCCAAGGACTGACTCTAGTACCATGGAATGCTCTAACCTGGGTGCGCATAACAGTTTCACTGCACCATTGCCGTTGGTTCTACTAACAGTGGTGGATGCACGGCAACTGTTTTAAGCACAGGCAGTCCCAATCCCTGCCAACGTTGGTCATAAAAAAATTTTAAAGTAACATTTTTATAGATCTCCTATACTTTTCCTTTCGTGTCATATTTTCCGCCTGCATATTATTACATGACAGCGACATTTATGTCTGAGTTGGTTGCTTTTAATGTAACGTGTTTTATGATGTTTTTAGACTTTATTCTGCGTATATTTCAGGCTTGCGTATTTATTATACCAGACAGCAGTTGTTTTACAAAATAGTTTTTTAACTACTATAAGTAAAAGCTAAATGTTCTGAACAAACTACCTAAGTGACTGGACTTAAATAAAATAAACGTACTATGGATTATGTGTTTTAGTATTTCTTTTAAATGTACCAGATGACTTCAATGTTTTGAAATTTTCCCAAATTATTGTTCGGTTGTGATGGAGTAATGTATTTTGAGATTATGAAATAGTTTTCACGTAAATTGTATCTTCGTACTTTTATAAATATTTCTAGTGACAAGATTTAGTTGATTCTTCACACGTTATTGAACGCATTACTTAAGAGACGATACAAAAGTATGAAACTTTCGCACCGGAATAATATTATAAATAGAAACGTTTATTGAATAGAGGAATTGAAATGAGGCTGTATTAAAAATCGGTGGTAATTTACAATTTTCACACATTTTTAATGTATTTTATTACAAACGTGCTTAATAAACATGATCACGTTTATTAAGTCATTTGATAATGAAAAATTTTACTCAGTTAAAATTATACAACAAATCAGAAATTAATTTTTCTAGAATCTTAAAGAAGAAAGTATTCTAAGGTAAGTCTCTCTTTATCTGTGGTATATTAAAGTTAACTGGTTGGATCGAATGGTTTCTAGGCACTAACACTGAATTAAACATGAACTCATATGAAACTGGAATTTTAATTAACTGTATAATAGCTTTGCCAATCAATCAGGCGGATATATCGATAACAAATTAACCTACTGACTTGAAGTGCGTGTCCTTGACTGGATATAACTCGTTCTATCCTTAGAGAAGCCGTTAAATATTAGGAAATGTTTTACTTAGTAGTTTATTTCATACTTCTATATTTTGTTATAGAAGAAGCTCCAAGTGATCAAATATTAATTACCGTTTTAATATCACTTAGTGAGTTACAAAAAATGTACAACATATTGCACTCAACCGAGCATTTCATCACGAAGACTTTCTCCAGAGTGTTTTAAACAACAAAATAATGGCTGACATAGTTTGGCACGCAATTAACATTACGCCACAAGCCTTGCCTATTGTTAATCTTCCAACAGTGTTTGTTGCGGAGCATACAGTGAACGTTGTATGAGTACATCATATTACGTACATGTATGTAGAGTTTGTAAAAATTACCGAAGTGAAATTAAAAATAAGTGCTTAATAGAACTTTGCTGCTGTATACATAAAACGTTGAGCAGACTTTAAACAAATATAACCAAACAAAAACGAATAAAGCACTTTATTTTTCTTGAATTTAGGTCCATATTAGGATTTGTGAATTCAGCACGTTGCTCGTAGAAAGTAATTTAATAATTTCTAAGTTACATTGTAATTTTGAGCTAAGCGTTACATTGTTTACTCCCCACAGTAGCTGACCTATTATTGCTTCTCTCCACGATTAGTTATTAGAGTATATCGCATGTATAACGAAGCTTTCATAATTTAATAAAAGAGAAATATTCTTTCATATTTACAACCACTTGGACATTTTCTTTTAAACTTTTCATGTGAAAAACAATTAGTAATTGCATTTATTACAGAAACTTTCTATACTAGCCAAAAATCTTTTATAAAAATTATCTTATTAATAAGCAGTTTACAATGCTTCACTCTACATTACGACAAGTCATATTACAAATTGCGAGTCGATATTACAATAGTATACAATTTTTAAGGTACTCATGTCGGTCTGCCTTGACGTCAGTCATTTCTTGACTTAGTGTGTTAGTAACCTAACTTATCTTTGTCAACATCATGGTTTTTATTTTCTCCATCAATGCAATCTACAATGACAAATATTTATTGGGTAAAAATGTCGTAGCAACGACGTTATAACACTATAATAGATTGTTTCCATCAGACATTTGAAGAAACCTTAATACTACCACTTAGTTTAAAATATATCATACACATTACTTTTAATTTTTCAGTGCAAAAACAAAACCTAAGCCTGTGCTATTTCTAGCTAAGATCCAAAGGTCAAAGTTTTAGACAACTTGGCTACCGGAACCTATATATATTCACTTTACACCACTACAGTATTATCTATGTTAAGTATTAGTTTAATATTTTACTAATTATGTTTTCATTATTAATATGAAATGTTTCAGCATGCTATATTACTTATCCTCAATGCGAGATGACACAGTACCGTAAGTATTTGGAACAATTCAGGTGTAAATTTAATGCCATTCTGAAACTACAGTTTTAGTCAAATCTCAAGACTGTTATTACACTCTTTTATAAGGTATTATAAATAAATCAGCCTACTAATTGATGTCATATTTGTGATTCGAGAGTTTTGTTCTGATTATTTTCAGGTGGCTTCGGTCCTGCGTTGGCTTGTCGTCCCCTCTTTGACATTATCACGTAACACTACTCCACGTGTGTTGCAAAACACACAAAGTATGAATGATGATTGAATGGAAGTGTGAAAGTTTGCGTGCGTGTAGAACTACATTTAACTACAACAATAATTCTCCACTACACAACATATTATGGTAACTAAATTTATCTGCTAATATTAGACTTATGTTTATATATTTATTGCATGACTATACATAATATTAAAAACATTTATTTAATTAAGATATATTTCTAATTATATTGGTTATATTGGGAACTTTATAGTTTATTATGATACACTATTACATGCTGTCTTTTCTGATTGTTACAGGGTGATGCGGCCAATGCGGCAGGAAGTCGCACTCACACTAATACACACACGACACATACACAAGGTAATGTATTGTTCTACTTAAAATATTTAAATCAATTTGGTTAAAATTGTTGTTTCAGAATGGCATACTTATATTAACTGGTTTAGTATATGTTTACATGATAATATTTAATAATCTTAATATAATTAAAATTACTCATGACAGTAGTAATAATTTAATAAATTAGATTGTAATATAAATGTGAATCACTACCATAAATGAATCGCAAAGTCTTCCATACTTTACTTGTAAACAAATGACCTGTTTGGTTTATGTAATTCCCTATTAACTTATTACAGATGAAAGTATTGTAAAATCGCAGTGATTCAATTTGCAGGTTTTTTTCTAGTTCCTATTTTGGGATTCTCTTCAGTTTCAAATTAGGGCTCGGAACAAGTGTGTTAGTTACTGTCTTACAATAGTAGTGTATGTGTGTGCGCGTTTGCAAACTTGTAACTAGAAATTATAGTTATCCAGAAAGTTAAATCACAATAGAAAGTATGCTATATATATATATTATATATATATATAATATATATATATATATATATATATATATATATATTTCCATGCACGCTATTAGATTAACCTTATTCTAGGAACAATCTAGATAGCACACAATATACCACAGCAAAGCTGGCACTTTGTTTCTAATTAAGATACTATGCTATGCATACCATTATAATAATGTCTTTTATATTAATTCAAACTATCAATCAGTCTACTATAGTGAAATGAAGTGCTGATTTCATATAATAAAAATGTTTAAACGGAATTCTGCATTTTTGCACAATTTTCAACTTACGTTGCTGTCTGCATTTGTAACGTGTGCAGCACTTGAGTCTGATAGTAAAAACATGTTATATCTTACTATAGGTATATGGTAATTATTTAAGAGTCTCAATATATATTAGCATAGTCAAAAAAGTAAAATTTATAGATATAAAACTACAAGATAGATTTATTTGTTGTTTCTGCATATTTATAATTAAAAAAACTAAGTAGCTATTGACTTCAATAAATTCATTTAATAAACAATTATGTCTAGTCATTGGAATTTTTGAACCAAAGGTCATGGAATTAAACGTTTAAAATTGTACTCACACAATGTCATTTGCGATCATAGGCTTTTGTCCAGATATGCAATTTATTTTTCCAAAATTTGAACGGTCGCATTCTTGAAATCCTGAAGTGATCGCAAAACATAAATGGGTATAAATTGTTAGATATTTTAATTAAATAAAATGTTTGCATAAATGAGAAATTCTGCCGTTTAAAAATTTTCTATTAAATAAAATTGTTTAAACCTCATCCAAGCTATGTGCTATTGTCTGCACCAACTTCAATCTGGACCTGATAACAAATACGGTAGTTGTTAGTTCACGGTATATTTCATATGGCTAATTATATTCCGTCAAGATGTCGATTTAAATAAATACGTGTTTATTTCTATCTAACCGGTAATTCACTTAAAAAGGAATAATGTTTAAAATTAATAAATAGAGTTTCCTTTGTTTATAATAGTACCTAAATCAATAATGCTCAGTCACAAGATTGTCTTCCTTACGTGTATCTAGGGTCTCAAGGTATCTCTCTGTTTAGTATGTGGATATGAAATTCTCTCTCAGGCTACATCAAAGTACACTAATACCAAACTTGGTACATATTAACCTGAGGGCTGGAGAAGTGGTTAAGGCCAAATTCGCTGTTTTGAATACATGGTGAGAATGTGTCATTAATGCATAAAATAATAAAATTAGTTTTTAAGCATCATTATTACAAGGATGTTATAAAACTAAAAATGATTTACTTTGCTACACAGGTTCCTATTAAAAAGGTTTCGAAATTTCACTTTTTTTATTGACAAATTTTTAATTATTTTTAAAAATTACAAAATAATGTTTAAAGTTATACTGTTCCATATTTTTTTACAGGGTATGTTATACAAATTATACTACATATAATTGGTGCGCCTAGGTGTTAAGGAAAGGTGATACCAGATACTAGGGATATTTCATACACAAAAAGATTCCTTCAAGTTAATCTATTTCTAAGTTGACTGTTCTAAGTTGATAATCTATAGAATCAAGTCAAGTCACTGTGACTGTGGGGGGGGTGGATCCCCCACATCTTTCGAGGCCTCTGCCGGTTAGGCTATTGCCTTGTGTCTCGAAGGTCATAGCCCTAGTAGCTTTCGCTACCTGTCAGTGGGGTGGAGTGTCGTGGTGCAGTCGAAGTTGTAGTCGATGTCATCATTCATCCATAGGAAGACGCAGTTGGGGGACCTCCTGGGCGCGAAGCTCACGGATGTGATCCCACGGTGAGGACTCTGGAGCTTCCTCAAGGCTCGATGTCAGGCCCTCCACGAAGCTCCTGATGGTAGGGACGTTGGACGAAGCCCTGACTACAGTGTTCCTCACGAACCAGGGCGACCCAGTGGCCCGCCGGAGACACACGCTCTGGACAGCGAGCAACTGCCTCCTTGCGGTCTTGCAGGTGAGGTGGTACCATGCTGGGGCCGCATATGTGAGCACTGGTCGTATCAGAGCCGTGTAGAGCAGGACCTTCGTCCTGGTCGGTAACTTCGTGGAGTTGAGCAGGGGGCCGATGCTGCCGAAGCCCTTCCTCGCTTGGCCACAGATCCTCTTGACGTGGGGTGTGAAGGTCAGCTTGGAGTCCAGGAGTACCCCCAGGTACTTGACTGAAGTCTTCCACGGTATGTCGTCGCCGTTGAGTGACAGGTTACGGCCGTCCGCTTGTCTCCTTGTCCTCGTGAAGTTTATGGCTTCACATTTGTCAACGTTGACCTTGATCCTCCACTTGGTCAACCAGGGCTCCAGTAGGTGCAGCTGCCGCTGGATGTAGAACCCAGCCATCCTCAGGTTGGCAGAAGTGGCCGTGAGAAGCGCATCGTCCGCGTACAGGGAGAGCTGCACTCTCGGAGCGACCGGAAAGTCGTTTGTGTACCACAGGTACAGGATCGGGCCGAGGACTGATCGCTGTGGCACACCAGATGTCACTGGGCGGGTCGTGGAGTTGGATCGGGCAACGCTGACGGAGAAGGTCCGGAGGTGGAGATAGCTGCGGAGCAGCCGGAAAATCCTGCCAGGCAATGGAGACGATGACAGCTTGAAGAGCAGTCCCTCGTGCCACACCTTGTCGAAGGTTTTGCTCACGTCTATCAGGACCGAAGTGGAGTGGTGCTTCCTTCCTACAGCTCCGGTGATATTGTTCAGGACTCTGCGAAGCTGAAGGGTGGTGGAGTGGCCAGTGCGGAAGCCGAATTGTTCTGTCCTGATAGACGTGAAGAACTCTCAGGGAATCTCGCCAAGACGATCTTCTCCAGAATCTTGGAGAGCACAGGCAGGAGGGAGATCGGCCTGTGGTTCTCCGGGAAGAGAGGGTCCTTGCCGGGCTTGGGTATCATGATCACCTTGGCATCCTTCCAGGTGGTCGGGAAGTGAGCCAGGCGTAGGCATGAGTTGAAGATGCAGGTGATCGTGACGATCACCCAAGCCGGCAGGTTCTTCAATGCTGGAGTTCCTAAGGAGTCCGGGCCAGGGGCCTTCTTCGGGCGAAGGCGGCGAATGTGGTCTTGCACTTCAAGTGTTGTCACAGTGGGCAGTAGGTCGTCTTCGTCAGGTTGGTATTCCTCCAGGAAGTTTTCAATCATTTCGCACGTGTCCTCGTCGTAGACATCCGCATGTGGAGAGAATTGGCCTTCCATGGTGTCGGCGAAGGCCTCTGCTCGATCTCCAGGGGAGTAGACAATACCACGCAGTCCATGAAGTGGTCGGTTGGTCTTCTTCTCCCCTCGAAGTGCCCTGGAGATTTTCCAGATGCCGCCGACACCACCGTCAGCTTGATGTTCCACAAAGTCATCCCACGCAGCCGCTCTGTGTTCAGCCAGGAGACGAGAGCACTTCCTGGCCTGGCGGTTGAAAGTCTGCTTGGCGTGGAGACATCGGGACTGCTGGTACTCCCTTCGCAGTCTGCGACGAAGGCGAATCTCCTCTCTCAACTCCTCGGGTAGAGGTGGAGTGATGTCAGTCCGGGAGAGAGGAGATGACGAGGCCGTCATAGCTTCTTGGAGGATGGAAGTCAAGTCGTGTACTTGTCGGTCTAGCTGGTCCGGTGACTCGGCAGGAGTTGGTGGTGGCCGATGTCTGTCAGCGAGGTGGTTTGCAAAGCTGTGCCAGTTGACCTTGGTGTGACGAGCAGGAGGATATGATGGCGCTCCGTCGTCCGAGAGGTCGAAGACAACTGGCACGTGGTCTGACGAGAGATCAGACACTGCAAACACCTCGATGTGTCCGTCCAGCGAGCCAGCTAGACCGATGTCCAGTATGTCCGGGAGGTGCCGTCCATTGTGATTGTAGTGCGTGGGCTCCTCAGGTGTCAGTAGTTGGATGTGGAGTCTGTTATCTAGGAGACGGTGGAGACTTCTGCCGTTGGAGTTGGTGTTCCGGCATCCCCAGTCCAGATGCTTTGCATTGAGGTCCCCAGCAACAAGTGCAGGGGAACCAGGACGCAGCAGGGCATCAAGGCAGCGAGTTTGCAGCGTGTTTCTAGGTGGATTGTAGACGGAGGCAATCTCCAGTTCGGCTCCGCTGTAGTGGATGGCAATCCGGGTGATCTCAGCTCCTGGGGCAGGGACTTCTGCCAGGAGACGATGGGTCACTCGCCGATGCACCATGATCGCCGAGCCTCCGCCGGGTCGGTTGTTCTGCAGCTGCCTATCGGTGCGTTATATCTGGTAATTGGGGATATTGAAGCGATCTGTCGCCCTGAAGTGAGTCTCCTGTAGAAGAGCGACGTCCACATCCATTTCAGTTAGTAGCTGACCGAGTTCCAGCCGCTTGTTTGCCAGCCCGTCGGCGTTCCAGCTGACAACTCTCAGCTTACCCATGGACGTTGGCGGACAACGTGTCCATGAGGCGTGACATCAACGCCACTATGTTGGTCAGCTGAGTAAGAATCTGATTTAGTCTTACCTTGAGATCCTGAGGCAGGAGGGAAGCTGGGTGAGAAATCGGCGTGATGTTTTTTGTGGGCGGCTGGGCTTGTAGTTCAGGGCTGGAAGCAGGAGCTTCTCGAGGTTTAGGAGGCTCAATCCTGGCAGGTACAGGCCTCTGAACCCACCTGGCAACGGCAGCATACGAGAGCTGCTTCTCGTTTTTGAAGGTGACACACCCACGGTAGTTGGCAGAGTGGGCCTCTCCACAATTGCAGCATCTGGCCGGGGTTGAAGCTTCCTTCGGGCAGAGGCTGGACGGATGATTATCACCGCATCGTACGCAGCGGAGCTCACCGTGGCAGTGGCTGGAGCCATGCCCAAACCCCTGGCATCGGTGGCACTGGACTGGTCCACTAGGCCTGGTGTACTTCCTGACCTCCAGCCTGCAGAAGAACAGAGTCCGGGCGGTGTAGACATCAGTAGGAGGCCGGAGCCCATCGCCTCCACGGAGGGTGATGAGCCACAGGCTGGTCGGTTGTCCACGTCTTGTCTTCAGGAGCTTGGCCTCCACAATGCCATAGCCATCTCCTTGGAAAGCCTCGACGACCTCTTCCGGCGATAGGGTGGCTGGGAGACCTTTGATCACCACCTTGAGGAGGCGCTCAGTGGTCATGGCGAAAGTATGGAACTTCAGCCCCTGTTCCTGTAAGTACCTTTGTAGTTGTCGAAAGTGGGCCACGGTGCTCGTCTTCAGCCGTAGCGTCCGAGCGGTGCAGATTGCCTCCAGGTCGACCCCAACCAGCTGTTTGATGGTAACAGCATGGCTGGCCCATCCTTTGGGTACGTCCATGATGATGGGAGGAATGCGTGGCCCTCGCTCGACGTCCATGTCTTCGCCTGTGTTGGTGTCCGTCCGTCGGCTTTTCGGCGGAAGAGTCGAAGCTGGAGCCGCTTGTCGTTTCCGCAGACCCGCGGCAGGACGGCCTGAAGTTCCAGAGTTGGCCTCAGAAGTAGCTGGATCCATCAGCTGGGCAACTGGAGCAGAAGTCCAGATTCTATAGAAACTAAATGTATAATTATTTTAGCATTTAGTCGTCCTCAACCACTGTGAACTTTATTAATATATATAAATGCGAATGTTTGTTTGTATGTTCCGTTATAACTCTGGAACCAATGCACGAAACGTGAAATTTTGTACAGTGATTCTACACGTTCCTGGAAGTAACATAGGCATACATACTAGAGTAAATTTGGTCCAATTTAAATAGTTTATTTAATTAATTTTTGAAGTGAAAACTTCTTTAGGCGCGTTGAGCGTTTTGGTAGAGGGTAAAATCCTCGGTTCGCGTCACCGACATGCTAATGATACTAACCTGCATGAAAAAGTCGGTCTCGCTGTGTTTTTTAACCGTAGACTTGGCCGCGGACTACTAACCTGCATGAAAAAGTCAGTCTCGCTGTGTTAAAACTGTCCCGGCGGAGTATGAAAACAGACTGCAAAAATCAGTGACCTTTACGGCTTCCTCTCGCGATTTAAAAGTGAAGCCAATGTCGTACAATTCTGTAAGATGCGTCAAATTAAAGCTCTTAATATTGGCAATCTATTGGTTACATTTTTAAATATTAAAAAAATTTCGAAATAATTTTGATTATTGTTTACATTTTACATAGCGTTTACAATGACAAGAAAAAAGTAGTAAGCGAGGATTTTTTTTATTTTTTGGTCAGACAAAATTTGTCTGCGAGAAAGTTGTGTGAAAATAGATGAATATTTTTTTGTAATTTATCATTTTTTTATTGGAAGTTTAGTTTAGGCTGTAGTAGCGTATGAAGTGATGAGTGAACGTTTCTGCCGGAACTGTAGTTGGCGCATTGGCTCACTGATACCGTATTAACTCAATAAATTAGTTTATTGTGCAATAAAAATACCTTTACGAAAGAACCAAGTTAATTTAACTAATTTATTAGTTTTAAAAATATTGTGGGTTTAATTGTTATTGCAATTATATACTTTATCCGTAGCAATAACTGTATTATTTACAACGGTGTTCAACTCACTGTTGTTCACTCGGTGTTTACTCACTTGTATTCTATGTTTATTAATATTTAACCTCTTCATCATGAAATGAGTATTATTACGGTATAAGATTTATCTTACTAGCGTGGTAAAATAGATTTCTAGTTATTTGATAATATTTTTTCGTGGATTTTAAAATTGGAAAATTAAAAAAAATTTTATAATAATTTTAGATTGTATGAAATATGTTCATTTATTGTTTTTATTAAGATATTGTTAAGATAATTGTATATTAATTATTTTTTTAACCACTTTGTATTTATATTTTGTTCATGATTTGTTTAACCCATAATATGTAACTAATAAATAAAACATAAAAAATTTCATATAATTTTTGCATATAGTTTTAATTACTCTCAACTTAATAGTTCCGTTTTCACTCTATCGGCAGTCCCACGACTGCTGTATGTTTTTTTTTTTAATTATAAATCGTTGTTGATGTTAGAGTGTTTTATATTAGATCCGACAGACTGCGCTACGACACATAATACAAAGCGAACTGATACTTAACAGCTGTTAATACTTTCAGCTGAAGTTCATCAAAGAGGCAGAAACATTTGTTTACATTTAAGATTTAGACAATTTTTATTGTAAAGTGTTTGATCAGTTAGTGCAATGCAGGTTGCATAAAAGACGTCATTGCCTAGTTTTAAATTCAGATTGCACCAATGATCAATAAACTATCTAATGCAATGAAAATACTATTAAACGCTATTATGAAAACAACCTCATAGTAAAAATCCGTGAATGTTTGCACATAAGGTAATTGAATTTGGTTACATGGAAGGTAAATGAAAAGAGCCGAAAGAAGACACTTTATGATCTAAATTGGGTTTCTTTGATACATTTTCTTGAAAAACATCCTTCGAGATAGTACCTATCAGTAAAATATCAAATTCTACGGAGGGCAAACTTTGGTGCGTTGCAAAACGCCGTGTTCGTACACAAAACGTTTTAATTCCTGATCTTCACTTGACCGTGAAACTAAGTAACGTGTTCTCACAACCGTCAACCAAGCCAAAGCAAAGCGTGGCCGGTTCAGCTAGTTAGTTTTTAAAAAAGATGTTAGGACAATTTTAAGAGTGGTCTTAATATTTCATATCCTGTGAACGTTGAATTCTGAACATGTCTAGATCTTAATACGCCTACAAAATTATCTATAACAATATCGATATATCTCACAAGTCAGCACATCGTGCACTTAAAAGATTTGTTTACAATTATACCAGTCTTAACGAAGCATCTTGCAAATCTTTTGATGTAGCGTCTTTACTTATATTATTTCAATGTCACCTGAGAATCAAATAAGTTTTCTTTATATCTCAACCTTTTCAGATATTGTAAACATAATTTTTCTTGCCTATATCTTCTCCGTCTACTCTATAATTGTATATATATATATATATATATATGGATATCAAAAACGCTATTATAAATTATTTATACAAAAAATATTATTGTTAAAATGAGATTCTACGAAACTAAAATTATTCTCTTGTCGATGCATATTGTCTGCGGTAGATTGCAGCACACGTGACGTAAGCTAAATATCCCAAATAATCAACCTAATAAGGGAGGGGAGTATTACATGGTGGAAGGGCTACGACCTGCCCAAGGACTGGCATTAGTACCATGTAGTGCCCTAACCTGGGTGCGAATAACAGTGTCATTGCAGACATTGCTGTTGGTTCTAGTTACAGGGATCCATGCCAAAGTTAGTTTTTAAAATGTTTTAAATTGTATTTTTATTTCAAAACGTATGTCTTAAGAGACATATTTTACCAACCTTTTAGTGTTAACATTGTTTTAAAGTATGTGTAGGAACAGCTAAAAGTTACAATTGTGTAGCAAGGTGGGAAGGGTTCATTCAATGTGAATGCTGAGTTTAGCTCCAGTTCACTTTCCTCTTAAGTACAGCATCTGAAATCCGATGCTGTCGCTGACCTGACTCATGAAATATGGAGTTATGTTTGTCTGAAGGGATCCAACAATATTATGGGACGAATAAGGTCAACGTAGCCTACTGCATTAGTTTTTGACGACAAAATGTAGTGCAATCCAGGTGAAGAGGCATTCTCATTGTCTCATCAAGCGCACAATTGAGTGCACTACGCACTGGGGAGGGATTATTGGTTACATAATTTAACTATCCATATTGTAGACTACTAATATAAATGTAACAAATATGGCTAATTTCTTCCCAAAATTACATAGAGTATCACCATTTTTCGTATCACAATTTGATTATTATAAAGCTAAGTAATTTGACTTAAGTATTTCTTCACACTGTGCTATAATGTCCAATCATATTATATTGCAGAAAAATTAGAGTTAGTACACAGTACTTATATCAAATGTTTTATCGTCCAACTTAACAGTCCTAAAAATCGGATTGAACATTTGTATCTAAAATGGATCAGAAAGTTAGAATATCTTTTCGAGATAGAAGAACATTCCTCCGCACAACTGAGAAATACTTGTCAGAGGATTTAGTCTAATGAATCCATCATTAATTTTGTGGTTAAACATGACATTGCTTGTTAGCCTAAGTAGAAGTAAGTCAAAGATAAGCAATTTATATAATTTATATTCATTTCCAGCATTTAAAATTTACCGATTATATAATCTCAAATTAATATGTATAGCATTAAATAAAAAGATATGGTACAGGCTCTCATGCAACTCTATGTTTATAAGACTGTTCTCAAATAAAAAATGGATTTTAAAAGTTATGTGCATTCATAGGAAATTAATTTTTATTTATCAGGCGATTCTAAAGGAAGAGTTCTGGGTCCTAGTTTGTTGTTGTTATATTTTATTGACATACTTTTCATTACATTAATCACTCAGAATTTTACATTGTTTACAAATCTTTTATAGTGTTCTCTTCCTAAATTTTGAGGTAATTACTATGGACTTTCAAGGGCTTAAGTCTAAGTCTAAATGAATTAAAGTTAAATCAACTGGTGTTAAAAACAAAACAAAATTAATCCTATAGTATTTAATTTGAGCCATGATCGGCTGAGAGTAACAAAGAGAAACCCCAACTTGAATCGCATCCAGTACAATCATCTTTGTGTGATTGTCACTGTTTTGTGAGCTCACAAACTAAGTTAACACTGTACAGCTCGTCGGTTTATATACTGACTCGAACCTGGGTTGAAGAATTAATGTAGAATACGTGCTTCAAAACCTATATGAATAAGATGTACTTTACTAATATCTTACACTGTAATAAAATGTTTAACTACAACAGGTTAACAGATACCAAGTAAAATATACGATTCATATCATACCTTAATCGAGAATTTTCAGTGGAGAACCTCTCTAAGGCTGTTTGTTTATTTGGACTTCCTTACAAACTACAGTAGCAGCTGCGACTTATTACTTCTTTGTTACCAGTGTCGTGATATGAGCTTACCTTCCTTGTCATTGGTAGAGAAATCAAAATACTTCCAGAAGTAAAGGAACAAAACTATTGTTTGCCTCTTCTTACAGAATTCAGGAGCAGCTGCGTCTATTACAACTATTTGTTTTTCCGTAAGTCACAATAAAACAACCATATCAATAATGATAAAGAAAATAATCATTTTCGAGTACATTATGTACATAAGTTCACAGTTTCGTCCATTTAAGTAAGTATTATTAAATTTTTTTAAAGTATTTATAATGCATGTATTGTTTAAATACGTCAAAGGCGCCATCTGTAATAAAATATAGATAGTTATTTGTATTTTATATCTGCATTATACTACTGACCTAGCACTTTATCCTTACACCTTGAAAGTTACTTACTTCAAAACTAACACAACTTTTAATCGATATACGGTAGCATGTTTAATTTCCAAGCACCTTATTCCTAAGAATCCTTTACAAATGGCTTAAACTGTCTAAATAACTTATATTCAGTATGTGTTTGCATGTAAACCTGCTTATGCTTCTCTAACATGTTCATAGGAAAAAAGCTTAATTCCACAGTTTTGTGCAAAAAGTTTCCAAAACAAAAACAGATTTTGTATGTATTTTCTTTAGGGCCCAGCATAGTGTTTATATTTACACTTAAACGCGTTATTTAAATGCGCCTTAAACATTTAAGAGCCTAGCCTTTCTGAGAATTTATATAACTGTAAAGTAAGCCTCACGATTAGTCTATTTCTTAACTGACAATAATTATACCTCGTTACCATGAAAACACAATATTAAAACCTAATTCTTTTAGAAACATGATCAGTGCAGTGGGATCCTGAGTAGTTTTGTTTAAATGTGATTCGGACAAAGTTAGCAGCGTTCATGGTCAGTGATCTTCCGACCTAGACACCACAGTTGAGCCTCTGTCATTTTGACTCCAATGTTCTTCAGATGGATAAGTCAAAATATCACGTTTTTTTAAAAATATAATTCAACTTTATATTGTCTTGTATGTATGGCTGTAAATGTCTGAATATTGATGTTATACAATAAATTAAGCCTTGAGTTTAGATTGTAGCAACTGATAAATTTGGCTTATTACCTGTAGGACATCAGAAGTACTATAACCTACTTATTTTAATGTATATTTAGGTATATGTAATTACTGTATGGACTCCAGCCACTACTCCACATACTTGTCCGTTATTATCACTACCTAAGAGGCGATACAGTCGATTAAATAGTTTCATAAATTAAAATCGTAAATAATCACTCTTAACACATTTCAATAAAGTTAAACACGCGATTTTTTTACATGGTTCACAATTTAAAATGTTTATATATTTCCTCAGAAGTAATTAACTTTGACATTTTTTACTGAACCAAAGTGCGTATAATAACGAGTACACGTATTTAATTGTTAAATTAGTGCCAGCATTTTTTTTGTTTTTTTTTTTTTGCAAAAAGTGTCCTATATTTTTCTCCTATTACCATTACTTTGAAAAGCATTTCTCAATTGTTTATTGTTTTATGTGGTATACGTCCAGTAGCCCAGACGTATTTTGTATGGCTCAAGTGAACCATATTGAAATTTATACTGAAGTTTATCATAGAAACAAATACTGATATTTCTGAGAGTTTGGTTGGAGGTTAAGATGGGAGAGTGTAAAAAGAGCCAAAATGATGAAATAAGTCTTTTCTCAAATCATATTTCTTTAGCTTTACACTTAAAATCGACCGTCAGATAAGTAAATATATTTTAAAATATATACAGACCTATAAAGTGACAAGATTTTCTCTTATCTAGTTGTCAGACAGTGATATAAGTATCATATATTTCAGTCTAAGTCAGTATTAAATATGACAAGCTAGGTTAAGTCTAAGGACAGGTAATAATTGTATGATATTTTAAACCCTTTCGATTCTGTCCCATTATGAGTCTACTAAATAGGGTGATTGACGATCAATTTATTCCTGATCATCCAGGAAACTCAATTTTATTAAATGCCATCATTGATAAGCATTGTACGAACAGGCGTATACATATTGCTTCAGGATGCGAATATTTCTCTAATATTTGTCAGGGTATTTAT
This sequence comes from Homalodisca vitripennis, assembly GCF_021130785.1. Lineage (NCBI taxonomy): Eukaryota > Metazoa > Arthropoda > Insecta > Hemiptera > Cicadellidae > Homalodisca > Homalodisca vitripennis. Next base: position 14,796 of record NW_025781542.1, on the reverse strand, counting down.
CTGACATACAAACGCAATAAAAATCAAGTGCGAGGTAATTATCACGTCTAAGGTTAGTCAAAACATTATAATATTAGATGGATCCTACTTAATCGTTGATAATTCAAAAGAATTCAAAAATTTTAGAAGAATTTAATATACTCCAATTTTGTACCTACTAACGCTACATATTTCTAACTACCGAAGGAAATTATGTAAGATATTTAATACAAGAAAATATTCCATGATGTTAATAAAAATAAAAGTAATATTTATTGTTTATCAAGAATACAAGAATACTTTATTGTTGGAAAATTTCTATAGAATCTAAATTCATAATTAATTGTATCAATATTTGTATACCTTGAATGATTTCTAAATCTTATTTGTATATCTTAAAGATTGGCGATAGAGGTGGTGGAAAACGATATCAAGTTGAAAAACATATGATGTAACCTCTTTATTTATATTATTTAAATCGCGACCAACAATAGAATACATTTACTATCTAAATCAACCGAGTTGTCAAATAAATATATTATTTTCTTGGTTAAATCTACTAGGACATCAATAATAACTATAAAAATCATATTATAATAACTTAGAAGCTGTTATCAAGCATTTATAATGTTAAATTCAATACGTCTTTATAAGAATTTAAGGATCTACATTATTCTCTTGTCGAGTAAGTGCATATTGTCTGCGGTAGATTTCAGCACACGTGACGTAAAATGAAATATCCTAACTATCCAACCTAATAAGGGAGGGGAGTATTACATGGTAGAAGGGCGACTACCTGCTCAAGGACTGGTCCTAGTACGAGTACCATACAATGCTCTAACCTGGGTGGTGCGCAGAACAGTTTCACTGCGGCCATTGCTGTTGGTTCTAGTAGCAGTGGTGAATGCACGGCTACTGTTTTAAGCACAGACAGTCCCAATCCCTGCCAAGGTTGGTAATTAAATATTTTTAGTAACATATTAAGAGATCTCATATACATTTCCTTCGTGCCATATTTTTATTATATATATAATAACCCGGCAAGTGAGAGATCCGGGTTCGACTCCCGGCAGAGCAAGTACTTTTTGCGATTCAATGTTTATTGAAATTAAATAAGGCTATTGCCATTTATACAATTATATATATATATATATATATATATATATATATATATATATATATATATATATATATGATTGTTTTTATGTTGATTCCTTATAGTACTACTCATAATAATCTTTTGGGTTGTTTGTTATCCTGTTGGAAACTCCTGTTGAATGTATAATTATTTCCGTCTGGAGCTGACATTATTTTCGTCCACTAACCGACATTGTTTTTATCTTCGATTTGTGTTCTGTTTGTAATTGTTTTCCTGTGATAGGTTTGTGAGTGTAATTTATGTGAATCTAGAACTTACATTTATTGAACATAACTATTTCCATAACTATGTTATAGGTAAAATGGAAAAGTAGGTACTGGATATAAACTGTGCATGTCTTAAATATATTTTTATAACTTTCAGTCATTTGATACTTCAGCAATAAGCATTTTTGGAAATGTTAGAAAATTTATCAATCTTTGTCCATTTCTTGTTTGCTTTTTACCTCAAAGGTAAAGAACATAATTCTAACTACATATAGAGTCTGTCAGGGATAAAAGCTTGGATCTTTACAGTTTTTGTACACGTCAACAGATTGAATAATGTTGCCCAAACTAGACACTTTATTCAGTATGCTGACAATACCATGATTTGTTTCAAAGTTATTACAGGATATGGAAAGCAAATAGTTTGGTTGTTTGAACTCTTGCTTATAGTATTGTATTGATATTAATTTTCATTCTATTAACCACTCGAAATCCAATATTATCACTTAATGCTGAAAGCAAATGAAATTTTAAGATTCAGCAGCTGTTTTATTTTATGATCTCCCCCCCACGACATGTCTAGGAATGTATCTTGATCGAGGGCTGACCAGAGTCAGTCATGCTGGTATTGTTTGCTCTTGAGTGGCAGCAGGTATTTATAACTTTTGCAATTGCTCAAAAGTTCTCTCCGAAGTAAACTTAAATATGGCAAAATTAATTTTTATTCATCCAATATTAACATAGGGACTAAGGTTCTTGGAATCAATTACAAAGCACGAATTTGAAATTTAATTTGAATTTTAGAGCTTTATACAAAGATGCTTTAAGTTGGTTTAGAATGCTGATATTTCGCACATGCGCACGTGGCCCTTTTATTTATATCTATTAACCTAATAATACAACAGTCGTGACTTTTTCCTGCCACTTTTCACGCGCCTCCGTCGTGCTATTTCTTTTTTTGTGTAAATAATTTCTTCTAGTAATCTACTCACTCCTTTAAAAAATCAATTTTTCTCTCAGTCAAATTATCAGTTACTAATTAATACAAAACTATACACATGTCTGATAAAGATTTTTTACATTTGTCAAAAAACGACGAACGCAAATATATTTTATATTATTAAAAATATTTATGATAATAGGCATATTCTATATCACGCAAAAATAGCAGGTTGAAGTGTTGTACAAGATGTAAAAATTTAAAGACATTTATGATGGTGCTTTGTGTGTGTATATATATATATATATATATATATATATATATATATATATATATATATATATATATATATGTACTTATATACACTCTAACCTTTTATTATCTTAATTAGCAAATACTTATTCTGTTCTTATTACTTCCTTGTAATTATGTTTCAGGCAGCAATGTTATTTATCCTCAATGCGAGAAGATCCAGTACCGTGAGTATTTGGGATGTTTCAGGTGTAAATTTAAAGCCATTCTGAAACTGCACTTGTAGTCAAATATCCAGACTGTATACATTTTATTATAAGTACTATAAATCAAACAGCCAACTCATTTGTGTCATTTTTGTGATTCGAGAGTTTTGTTCTGATTATTTTCAGGTGGCCTCGGTCCTGCGTTGACTTGGCGTCCTCTCTGTGACACAAACATTTAACACTACTCCACGTGTGTTGCAAAACACGCAAAGTATGAATGTTTTGTTTGAATGAAAGTGTGAGAGTGTGCGTGCGTGTAGAACTACATTTAACTAGAACAAGTAATCCTCCACTACACAACACATTAAGGTATAATAAATTTATCTGCTTATATTATACTTAAGTTTACATATTTGTTCCATGATTATACTTAATTTTTAATAATGCTTATTTAATTAAGGTATATTTCTGTAATTATATTGGTTATGGCTAGTGCATGGTTTTCCATGATATATTATTATATACGTTATTTTCTGATTGTTACAGGGTGATGCGGCCAGTGCGGCAGGAGGTCGCCCCACTCACACTAATACACACACTACACATACACTAGGTAATGTATTGTTCTACTTATAAACATCATAATTAATTTGGCTACAAATGTTGTTTCAGAATGTCACACTTATATTAATTAGTTTAGTGTATTTTTATACGAATAGGTCATAACCTTAATATAGTTAAAATTCTTCATAACACTAGTAACAAATTTGGAAATTTTATTGTACTTTAAGTGTATTCATAACAATAAATAAATAGTAAAATATTTTATACTTTAGTTTTAAGATAATAACCCGTTCATTCACTATTAACTTACAGAAGAGCGTATTATAAAACTGTAGTGATTCAGTTTAGAGGATTTTGTAATTTCTATCTTAGGGTTCTCTTGAGCTCCAAATTATAGCTCTTAACAAGTGTGTTAGTTTCTGTCTCGCAATCATAGTGTATGTGTGTGCGAGTTTGCAATCTTTTTACTATAAATTATAGAGATCCAGAAAGTTAGATAGCAATAGAAATTGTGCATTTCCTTGCACACTGCTTAGATCTATCGTATTGAAGGAAAATTCTTGATACCATTAAATATAACAAAACAAAGCTTACATTGTTCAATAACAAATACATTGTATATAATTCTAATAATAATTCTAAGAACGAGGGGGGAATGCAATGTTCCGTACAAAAAAGAAAAAAGATGAATCATAAATTTGTACAACTTCCTAATTCCCAAAATTTATATGTAGGGAATAATATATATCTAATGCAGACGATATCAAATAACCTTTACTATCTATTTGTTTAGTCTATTGAACCCTGGCTAAAGCAACTTCAGAGGGTGACTCAGATTTAATTAATTAACTGAATAATGACAAATAAGCTGGAGAGAGGTAGGTTTTAAAAATCTTTTTTTATATTATACTAAGATATATCTTTCCTTAACATGTAACTAATTTAATTATCGTGTTGGTTTTACTAATGGATGTCTCCTAGAACATTAAACTGTTTCATCATAACATATGAGATATTTAATAAGTCTAGTGTTAAACGCGCATAAACAATTAGCGAATGAGGGAATTCTTGACCCTCAAAATAAGAAAATGAAGTGCGGCCAAATAATATTATTAAATATTATCTTGCCAAATTTCACCACTTTAGACTAGATCATTTAAATTACGATTCATTTGAGGAAAAGACAGATAGACAGACTTTGATGTTCTTTATGCAAAAAATACGCTTTGATATAATTAGAAGTAGAACAATTAATAAATAAAATTAGGAATACAATTTGTCTAATTAAATTACTTAAACATAGTTTATCAATATATCGTATCAAGTTCTTGTAGATTCAAGTAGCTAAGAGAATCTACGTCAGACTTGTAGTAGTACATCAGTTTGTCAGAAACTGTCAGAGAGACAATAATGTACGGCACTGTCCGAAAAGGTTACTTAAACCTGAGTTAATAGCGATTGGAGTTGTCCCCAGTAATGTATATTTGGCTTGCTTCTCCAATAGTAACTTCGCTTTTAATACACTAGCAGTGGCTCAGTATACTTACCACTTAAGAATAAGTTACTCGGTTTTTGATGAACTGAATGTTAGTTTGAGAAAAGTTGAAAGAAATAGCAAAGTTAGACTTAACTTATTTGTCACTTGGCAGATCTTAATCTCTCACCTATACTTTCACTACATGTCATGATTAAACATTATTAATCTAATCTCATTAAAACTATTTAAGTGAGAAATTCTTTGGCATTTATTCTTTTGAGTTGAAAATTTTTTTTTCATTTCGTAAACTAATAATAATCACAGATATAGAAACGGATATGGAATCTCAAAATATTTAAGGGTTTTTAGGTTATTAGAACAGTTAAATTATTGTTTTATGTATTTATACACAAATTTTGGATAGTATTAATTCTAAAAGTAATAATGTTTAACATTTTAAATGTTTTATCACAACATAAACAAAATATAAACTCCTAGTATGTGAGCAAGTTGCAAGATTCAAGGTAACCGCCCATAGTTTGAGTAAATAATCAAACTAATAAAACATACTTCAATTCAAACATTGACAAAATATTTGACTACAATAAAAGGTGATCAAAATTCATTAAGTGAAGGGTTTCCAAAACAAGATCAACCAGGAGACATGGCTCCCAAAAATGAATTACACGTCACTGTAGACTTATGTAGGAACTTAAGCTTCTCTGAAGATCCGTAAACTCCTCATGTTGTATATAGTCTGGCAAAAGTATATATCGAATTCTGAAATGTATTGTAATACGAATAAAACCATTTTTATTAATCATTTATATTTTAAAATTTAGTTATATATAACTTTATTGTCGGTTTTACATTTTCAAGGAATTTTATAATTGTATTTACTTAATATTTAGTTATTATTCAAAACCTATTCAACATAACATTACTTGATGTACAGGAGCACTTGTATATTGTTTTTAGAAAGCAAAATATCAAAACTGTTGGAAATTTCATTGAAATCGATAGGGAAGACTTTACATTTATCAAATTAGGAGGAGGTTGGCCTACGTTTCAAATAACCTTTTTAAAAATATAAGTAAGTAATTTTAAGACTTTATAGATTTATAAAAGTTACAAACTAATTACCTCTGAACATTATCTTACAGAACAGTACGTTATCATTATTATTATCTTACCAGTTATTATTGGTATAGAATACTCACAAAGATCAGAAACGAACAATTGTATTTTTGGATTTAAGTTGTTTGCAAATTAGACAAACACACAATAACACAAATTATAGAAAAAAGATGACATAGAACAACAAAGAAAAGGACTTACATGAATAATAGCCAAATCAAACTAAACCAAGCAATATTGTTCCAGCTGTTTACAAAATAGCTAGTGCCAGTGCCAGTGAAATAATCCCATTATTTATTACTTTAAAGTTACATGTACAATATATATTAAAACAAACAATTATGAATACTTAGAGGACGACTCTACACACGATATTAAAAACTAACGCTGTATAACACAATAAAAAATATCTTTGGAGAGAGATGTGTCTATAAATAATAGACCTTATATAATTGCCCCCTTGATAAATTACAACTAAATAGTGAACTTATAATCTCATTTTCTTCTTTTCAATAAAATTGTCAGAGTATTTGTATATAGATATGAAAACATGGCTATCCTTGTTAGATAAATAAATTTTTATTTAAAATTAGATGAAAATTTTAACAATTCATGAAAGTTTTTACAATTTAAAAGATATAGTACTTAATTTATATGATGCGATTAACCTTTTTTTGATACATTTTGAACTCGATTTTATGAAGATAAAGGAGACGTTATTTAAAAATGAAAAATTAAATTCTAAATACACTACACCAAATTTAATAGAAAAGAAGCTTGTAAGATTACTTTCTAATAAATAACTAAATTGCAGTCGATGTGTAATAAGTTTTACAAGAAACTTAGACGACAAGAATTTGAAATGAAAGTCTTTCCTCTAGTAAGATAAATCTAATTTTCTTATTTGCCCTATGCAAAATAAAACTTTGTCTTTCAAATGCATATTATATAATTCGCCTTTACGTTAAAACTACATTTATTCAAAGTGCCTCATCTAGAACCAACCTATACAGCTGGATTAAACTATCAAAAATATATATTTAGATTGTATTTTACTGCAATCCTGCTTAACCCTGCAAAATATATATAGGGAAAACAGCGCATTAACACGGATTTTGAGCAAAAAGTGTACAAAACCAAATCATTTATATGTTTGATGGACAAAACATAAGGAACTGATATTATTTTATTTACAATCCATAGCATTACGGAAGTACTCATTGAACATTTAAAAACCTAGTGCAAAGATCTACACAATCTCTCTTTCTTAGAATTTATACAACTTACTAAGCTGTAGGATTGGTCCATTTTTTAATTGACAATAATTATTCCTAGTTACCATGAAAACACAATTTTAACATCGAATACTTTCGAAAAATTGTTCAGTACAGTGGAATCCTGATTAGTTTTACTTCATGTCAATACGGACAATGTTAGCAGCGTTAATGTTCGGTCTTCTTCCGACCTGTGACCCTGACACCACAGCTGAGCCCTTGTGTCTTTGGCAGGAAAATTCTCCAAATGGATAAGTAAAAACGTCACATTTTTCATTTTTCATTGAATATAACTCACTTAGATGTAGTGTTGTATGGCTGTAGATGCTGTCTGAATATTGATGTTAACAATTAGGCCTTGAGTTTAGATTGTAGCAAGTCAATAATTTGACTTATTACTTGTAGGACAGCAGAAGTACTATAACTTACTTATTTTACCGTATATTTAGCTATAGGTAATTACTGTAAGGGCTCCATCCACTACACTACATACCTTTTAGTTGTTATCACAACCTTTGAAACAGTACAGTTGATTAAATAGATTCATAAATTAAAAATATAACTAATCGCTCTTAACACCGGTCAATGAAGTTATACACGCGATTTTTGTGCATTGTTTACAATTCTAAATTTAAATATATTTCCCGAGAAGTAATTATAATCTTGGTTTTTTCACGGAACCATAGTGTGTGTAGTAACCTAAACGCACACAAAGGAAAAGAAAAACATTGCGAGTATAAAATTCTAAGGACACGCGTATTTAAGAGGCAAATTGGCGAGGACATAGTGCACTTGAATGATTAGCGAGAGATGTGGCGGAGAACTATATCAAATAAAAAAAAACAAATGACGTAACCTCTTTATTTATATTACATAAGTCGCAACCGAGAATAGAATAAATTATCTTTTTATATCAACCGAGTTGTCAAATATAAATATTCTTTTCTTGTTTAAATCTATTAGGACTTCAGTAATAATAAAAATATATATATATATATATATATATATATATATATATATATATATATATATATTCTGAAAACTTAGTTGCCGTTATCAAGTATTTAACTGATTCTCTGTCACTTATCAATCAATTTTAAATTCTTAGCGATCTTCTATAGATGCTTTAGTTAACAGTACACCATAAAAGTACAAAGCACATTACTTGTAATTAGTTATTCCCTATAGTAAACTGTGATTATAGAGTTGGGTTTCTTTGAGATTTAAGTCATTGAGTGTCTCTTAACATTACTTCCTTGTAGTGCACTTTTCCCCTTATTTTTACACATATTCTATTACTTGTTCTAAAGAACAAGGTTGATGGTTGTCTGACTTGACTGCAATAACATTTAAAATATCTTTGTTTAATTTTGCTAAAGAATGAAACGCGTTTTTATACATCACTTATATTATCCTCGCATGAAGTTTATGAATCAGTCCTTCCAACTTTAAGGTAATTTATTATATTTTTATGTTGAGTTCTTACTCTTGTTAAAGTAAATTACACATATACCCTATTCTCACGCAGAATAGATTTAATTTTAACAAAACTACAAGCAAATTATTCTAAAAGAATCTAAAATAATAAAAGCAGTGCTGCTTCTACCATGAAACCTTGCCTCGCCCTAACTTAAAAGGTAAAGGAATACTTTTATAACAAGTCTACATACATGGTTATCACTATAGATGAAACACTAAAGATTTAAAAATTTATGATCGCATGTTATCAGTTTTGTAATGAAACCACTTTGGAAACTTCTGAAATTATAAATATTTTATAAAAACCAACAGTTAAGGTGTTTTATTATTATGTAGACTAATGATAGTTTCTGTAATTCATGCTAATGTAATTATAATAAATATAAAATTATACATGTACAACAAGGGCTACAATCAAGGAAGCAAATAATATATTTTGATTTACCATTTGGAGAGCTACCAAGCGGAACTTCAGGTTCTTCTTGCGGACACTCGGATTTTAAGATTTAGTGAGGATGCCATATTTCAGTTGACGAGTCGGTTAACTTTCACTAACTGTTGTAACCTCTCACTGGGAGACAGCAATGCACATATAAGTCAACGTTATATCAAGAATCTACGACAACATGTCGAACATTTATATTTTTTTTTTTTCATACAGAAGACGCCTGTATGCTTTGTTAAATAAAACAATGATTCACCCTAGAGCAATCTGACTAATTTACGTCTCCGAAATAGGTTGCTGCAAAATTTTCTTCTACTGTTTCTTGATTTGCTAGAAATGACAAATTAATATGTGAGAAACACGTTATTTAATAAAAAATCTATATGTAAACATAACACATAACATTTAATAAAGCCAGCTGGTGTAAAATGTTTCAATTAAATCTCTGTGGCACAGCTGACATAAAATAAGTAAATAGTATTGACGAAAAATTGTATTTCCAGCAACGCTTGGAAATTATAGACAAACTTTTCTTAATATCCAAAGGTATATTTATCTTTAACATAATTTTAATGAGCTTGCTCTGTTTTTTCTTAAAATTATAATTTACTGCTTTTTTCATTAGGTCACGATATGTTGGTATTTTATCAATCCATAGTGACGTCAAACTATGCTAAATTTTTCATGATTTTTTAAATACCTTGCCGATGGGTTTTATTGTTTTTCTGGTGGAAATTGAACAAAATTTACCCTGTCCTTTCAATTCTAAAATTCAACATATATACCAATTGAAACATAACTTACTTAATTTGTGTATATTACATCAGAATTTTATTATTAGAATCTATGAACACAACTACGAGATAAGTTAGTCCAGCATAGTTTATTGTGAATTCTCCTCAAACAATCCTAACTTTACATGCTTCACTATTCACGTGTTTTTACATGGACCACATCTATTTCTTCTATTGTTTGTTTATGTATAAAAGGTACGAGTACGCTACAATACGTGTCGAATAATAGGCTTCTCTAAGGTTGCATGCTAAATTTTAAGCAAGTAGCTCATTTTATTATCGCCATGCGGTCATATAGACAAATCATGCAGAAAAGTAAACTTAACATCACCTCAGAAAACGAAATGCTTCAGGCTACTAAGTGCTTCAATGGCACTCAACTAAATTCCACGGTTGAATATGCACAATCATATAACTTAATGTTGTTTATGTAGAAAGAAATTATCATACAAATTTTAAAGATCATGATAATGTGTGTGATAATCATAATTAATAAATATATAATCAGAAACCACAAAACGCAGTTATATAGTATTTACACTTCAAATTTCAATAAGTCTCAGTGAAAATTCACGGATCTGCGTTATTCTCATACATATTGTCTGCGGTAGATTGCAGCACAGGTAACGTATACCGAGAAATCAAAATCCTCCAACCTAATAAGGGAGGGTAGTATTACAGGTTAGAAGGGTGACTACCTGCTAAAGGACTGACTCTAGTACCATGTAATGCTCTAACGTGGGTGCGCATAACAGTGTCATTGCAGCCATTGCTGTTGGTGCTAGACATTGGTGATGCACGGCAACTATTTTAACCACAGGCAATCCCAATCTCTGTTTAAATTGGTTATTTGTAACATTATAATAGATCCAATAGAAATTTACTTTAAGAAATATTTTCCGACAGATTATTTGAATATTTTAACAATAATAAACAAGAGTTACATGCGACCAGAAAAAATAAAGGGTTTTATAACAAAACCAACCTTGTCGAGCAAGCATGTTGCTTAGCTTAAGGATTACACATTTGTTCGTTACCTTTTACTGTGTTAGGAATAATCTAATTTAATATATACAAATTACTTTAGAAATTAGAGCCAAAGAGGGTGAATTTTGTCAATAATCCCGGCTTGGGCAGGTTGGTATATCGCTTAGCTTGGCCGCACTACCATTTTGCAAATAACTATTTTCTGAGTTGGGTCAAATTATAGTTCTTCTGCAAAAACTAAAACAAACATGGTCTAATTTAATGAAACTATTTATTTAATTTTACTCCAGCATACGACTGGCAATACCTATTTGTTTAATACAACTTTCTGTAATGGTTTTATATACTTATTCTGCTGTAAAAATCTATACAAAATTAGAGAAATAAGTTTTTCTTGTGTAAATGTTTAGAATGTTGTTGCTTATAATTTATTTAACTAACTTACGCCATACGAATAGTATATTTCTTAACCAACAATAATTATTCCTCGTTACCATGAAAACACAATTTCAAAACCTAATATCTTTGAAAAATGTTTGGTTTAGAGGCATTATGAGTAATTTTCCTTCAAGTTGAAACGTACAAAGTTAGCAGAGTTCAGTCTTCTTCCGAATTATGACCCGAAAACCACGGCTGAACCTGTGTCGCTTTGACTGGAATATTCTGCAAATGGGTAAGTCAAAACATAACATTTTTCATTGAATAAAATTCACGTAGATGTTGTCTTGTATGTATGGCTGTATTTGTTGTCTGAATTTTGGTGTTAAACAATTAATCCTTGAGTTTATATTGTAGCAACTAATAACTTTGACTTATTTACCTGTAGAACAGCAGAAGTACTATAACCTACTTATTTTACTGTATATTAGCTGTATGTAATTACTGTATGGACTCCGGCCACTACTTCACATACAAGTACTTTATTATCACTACCGCTGAGGCGGTACATTTGATTAAATATTTTCATAAATTAAAACTCAACATATAACTCTTCAATGAAGTTATACACGCGATTGTTTTGCACTGATCATAATCAAAATTTAAGTCTATTTCCTCAGACGTACTTAATTTTGGCTTTTTATACTGCAAGAAAGTGTGTATAGTATAGTAGACACAACAAACGAAAAGAAAAACTTGCGAGATTACAAGTATAATAATAATAACATTTAACTGTCAAATTGGTGCCACCATTGCTTGTTGCCAGAACCTATTATAAAATTTCTCTCTTATGATATTTACTTTGAAAAGTATTTTTTTCATTTTTCTTGTTATAAGTGGTGTACATTCAGTATTCCAGAACCAATGTTAATAGTTAAAGTACTCAACCTGGTTCTTGAATTTTTTGGGAAAGATTATCTTAGAAAAAAATAGTTTTGGGAGTTGTGGTAATGGTCGACATAGGAAAGTATCAATAGGGTTAAAAATATGAAAAAAATTATAGTTTTTCTAAAATTATATTTCTTAAGCTTTACACACTAAAACTGACCCCCAGACAATAAACTATATTTGTAACTATGTGTAGACATTTTTACTAACGATATCTCTCCCTTTTAATTGCCTGACAGTGAATAAAATATTACCTAAATGTCAGTATTAAGTATATAAAGCCCAGACATTTCTTAAGGAAAGATTCCAGTTTTATATTTTCTATCCCTTTAGATGCTGTGTCGTTTTGATTACACTAAAAGTAGCGTGGTTGACAATAGATTTTTTCCAGGTCAACCAGTAAACTCAGATAGATTGTGTCATTTATAAGCTTTATATGAACACGCGTAGGTCACCCTGCGTTGTAACTTTATTATGTCATTCACTAGACAATGTTGTAAGAGCTGCACTAGATGTTTATGTTTTAAAGCATTATTGTTAGTCCTTTCTTATTTGGATTAAATCAAAATATACAAAAGTTACAAGCGTTAACATTATCTCATGCTACTTGACAAAAGCCAGGTTTCTTTTCAACCAAAGAGTGTCATCCACTAGTAGATCATAGTGGAACAGAAGTTTGCTAATCAACAATGGGTGTTGGCTACTTTAGCTATCATTAAACTCCACATTAAGGGTAGTCTGAGTCAGAAATATATATATATTCATCGTCACCAAACCACAGGAAGAATGCATGTGTTATTTACTGCGAAGCGCTCAAATTTTTTTCCTCAACCTTCTCCTATATAGCAGAGATTTGGGATAAATGTACATTTGCTCCAGGGTCTCTACGAAAAGTTTGTTCTTCAATCTTTCCTTGTAAAAGAAACGGTGGAAGTACGTTAGTGCGAGATTACTAGCCGCTAATAGTGATCCCCGGCTTTTTCCCGAGGCTTTGATGGCGTACTGACAGGGTTTGGTACATTTACTGGTTTAGTTTCCAAATCTCTTGTGATATCAGCATATTTAACTTCGTTTTCCACTGCTGGAACTGAAATAAATATTCAATTACGAGATTGTCCTCGTTTGACGTCACCAGGACGTTGGTAATGGTAGTAGCCTCCGCTACCTGTGGTCGTGGCTAACTTCCAACACAGTATCAGTGAGAACATGACGGAAATTATTAACGGAGGATATTATTAAGTATATTTAATAAAAGAAAAGATTCCATAAGGTTTATAAATCTATGGATTCCATTGTTAGAAAGTTTCTACAAAAACGAAATTCAAAATGGTTTCAATATCGAGTCGCTTGTAATCATTGTAAACTTGTCCGTTGTTGTTCAATGTTTAGCACCAGTCTTATCGTCTTAATCTTATTCTTATTATTTATATGGAATTCTTATCATATCAGATCCAAATATTAAAACAAAAGTATCTATAATAATATTGACACATCTCTCAAGTCAGCACATTGTGCACTTGAAAAACTGGGTGGAATTGGATCAAAATCCTATGTCAGTCGTAACAACATTATATATGGGGTAGGCCCTATATTAATATTACTTAAATTGTAACCGAGAATAGAATAAATTGCCTTTAAATATCAACGTCTTTGTTTTATAAAACGCTCTTTTTTTGTTTAAACCTACATGGACTACAATAATACTTAAACATTATGTAATCTGAAACAATAAACGCTATAACCAAGTAATTATACTGTAAAGTTCAACTAGTCTCAGTGAGAATTTACGGATCTACATTATTCTCTTGTTGAGGAAGTGCATATTATCAGCGGTAGATCGCAGCACACGTGACGTAACCTACATATATCAATAATTATTAACCAATCTAATAAGGGAGGGGAGTATTAAATGTTAGAAGGGTGACGACCTGCCCAAGGACTGATTCTAGTACCATGTAATGCTCTAACCTGGGTGCGTATAACAGTTTCACTGCAGCCATTGCTGTTGGTTCTAGTATCAGTGATGAATGCACGGCTACTGTTTTAAGCACAGGATGTCCCAATCCCTGCCAAGGTTGGTTGTTTTAAATTCTTAAATTAAAACTTTAATAGAGTTATTTGACATTTTTTCTATATAGATCGGGAAGTTCTATCTCATATACATAGAAACTAAATTCATAACTATTTCAATATTTAGTCTTATTTAACCTTTTTTAACACAATCTTAACTAAAATGTTAGTCCACTATTTAGCATTTGTCTTATTTTTTTATACATAGGGAACGTAAAATTTTTTATTATATTAAACCTTAATATTATCTCAAAATTATTTTTAATAATATTTATACATCTCTCAAGTCAGCACATTGTGCACTTGAGTTATTTGGTACAAGCATTGCAGAAATTTGTGCAAATCGAAGATTATGTGGAGTAACCTCTATTTATGTTACCTAAATTAACCGAGAACAGGATTCATTTCCTTTTAATATCAAGATGTCTGTCACACACACACACACACACACACACACACACACACACTTTTTTTTATAAATGTACTCGGACTTCAATAATA
>NW_025781541.1:0-41758 GCF_021130785.1 Homalodisca vitripennis | reverse complement strand
GCACCGTGGCCCGCACCGTCACCGATATGTTTTAGTTTGCGAATTTATTGACGGGCACCGGGGCGGTCTTACGAGCGGCATCATATGTGTATGTTTTACTGTTTGGCGTTTACTTCTTTTTAAAAACTATTTAAGTAGTCCCCTTACACGTTTCTATTTTTAGTGAATTATTTAGTATAGCCCTACTAAACTCTACATCCTGGGTGTTTCGCGTACAAAATCATATTTATTATTAAATGTATTACATTTTCTTACCTCTTAGAGGTAAACTAGTCATATTTTTCTTATTGTGCAATATTTTCTTAATTACAACCAAATTTGAAAACCATGTTGTAGCACTTAAGTGATTTTTAAACAACTTAAATTCGAATTATGAAAAAATCTATAAACATTTTTCATTGATTAAAAAAAATATAACAAACCATGTAATTATTTGCGCGAAAAATCTATTTTATCTTTCTTTTGATGTATTGAAGTTACTTGAATACATTTATTCGGGTATTTTTGTAAGGGTCATTATTTAGAATGTTTCTATGAACATTTTTAATTTTTTTTATTCTTATTCACTTCATTAAAGTCAAAATAAAAATATTTTATTTACACAATCAGATATTTCAAGCAAGAAAAACCCCATGTTAAATTATAAATTAATAATAATAAATCAATTTATTTCCCCCCCCCATTATAATAACAAAACTGAATATTACAAATCAAATATTATTGCCAGTGCCTTACGCCAATAATAAATAATACTAATGACCGAATAACGTATTATACAATAGCAGTAAATAAACACATTAAAAAATGTTTTCTACTTCTACTCTACTTAATTTCAAATTTATGCACTTAGAGTAATAAAAAATATAAAAGTAGGTTATTCACATCCTTTTAGATTTTCTTTTTCTTTTTTTAAAACTTAATAATTAGGCCAATAGATTTACCCAAAATAAAGGGGAAATTTAGGTACCCCAATAAGAGAGCTGTGCCTGTGTTTGGGGGATACTATATACAAAAAAGGGTTAAAAAATAAGCGGAATCGAGCAAGAATTGAAATGATTAAAACATGAGTTATTGTAGCTTATGTAGTAAATAATGTTACTCTTACGTTCTCAAAGTTTAAAAATTTAGTATAACTGGTGTGCTGTATTTAAAACAAAAAGATGGATTTATGCATGATTTACAGTTCAAATATTAGGCATTTACACATGTAACATTAATAATTTTATATTATAAATAAGTTATTTTTATAATGGTCTAAACGTGTCTATTTAAATATTATTATAAACTTAGCAGACAATGACTAACCATACACTTAATGTATTATCTTAACCAAATACACCATATCATTTTGACCGATATCAAACCATAATCTAATTTTTTTTATAAAATATATTTATGGTTTCTTTACTATTTTTTGACTAATTCCTGGCATATTAATTATTTGTCCTCCGGAGCTATTAAAAGAAAGACAACATTTTTGGTAATAATCTGTTTTTTGTAAGTTCTCCAGTATATATTATTTACAAATAATAAAGTGGGCTTGCAACAGTGGCAAATCTCTCTGTCATCAACGAGGCTATAGCGCCTCTCTTGGGGTTAATACTATAAAAACACCTAAATAAACTGTTTTATAGTGTATTTGACCGAAATTCATTTGCAATGGAAAAACACAATGAATCAGAGAATTATAGGGATAAAAAATATATAACCAAGATAATATGGATTATATTAAAAATTTTACATACTAGCTGATTGTACAAAGCTTTTACTGTAGCATTACAATGTTTCATTCACCACAGCGATTAATAAAAATAACAACAACAATGAGATATTAACAAATTTTCCTCAAGCCAAATACTTAATCTTCCGAATATTTTTTTAAGTATCTGTTCACTTCGAATTACAAAAGAATACATGAGCTCTAGTACAAACAAGTGCATGATTGTTGCGCTCGGTGACATGCATACGGACATGTGTGGCCTCAACGGTAAACCGAGGCCGGCTAGGTCCCGCAACCGACACTCGGCCGACCTCACGTGATCGGGCATCGGTGCGCGGTTATGTGTGTCCCAACCTTAAATCGTGTTTTGTAGTTCTTTGTGTATAAAATCTGTTTATAAATGCATGGTAACAAAATAACGTAGTTTATAAATCACATATTAATTTAAACTCGTATTTTCTATGTATATATTTACCAACGCCAGCGTGCCTGCTAGTAGTATGCGCGGACGATATCTGCTCGGCGGTAGACAGACTATCGCTAATTTGTATTTATTCTATACGTCGTACATGTGTAGTTGTGCATAAATAGATTTTCAATAAATATACATCCATAAACGTTTACGTAAGTGGATATTATGGAAGCTACCATTTCGATAGCAGGAGATAGAGGATATGACTTATGTACCGTAAAAATCGCGGTCTCGTACCGTAAGTCTACGCACCGTAGACATCTGACTCGTAGTGATGGACTGACTGCGTGCAGCCTGCCTCTCATGTTCTCTATTATCCGAATAGGATGTATGTATTTTCCAAACATCACAGGAAGGAAAAATTATTAGATACACGATGTGATGTGGATACATTTAAAGACACAGTGATAAAAAATATGGAGCTAAAGATTTGCCATAGCAATAAATCGTCACCAAACTCCTTGCATATAGCTAGCGACGAAATCTTGGGCTAGACCACCACAGCTTCGTGGCTTTTCCCCATATAGCGTACGTGAACCCCCTCGGTGTAAGGATTAAATGTAGTATTACAGTTTTTTATTTGGTTTGAAAATGGACTAAACAATCGGAAATTTTCAAGCGGGAAAACTAGAAATTTGAAAAGAGGTTTCAGTGGCCACCATGGCACGGAAAAACAAAAAGTGTTCTGGAATGGGTGAAAATGTTTCAAAATTCTGTGTTATTAACATTTGTTTTATCTCAAACGATTATTTGAGATATCGAGTACAGCAAATCCCTTCTGAATTTTTCAATCACCAAGAACTGGTAAAGAAAGTGCTGAAAACAAGTTCGAAATTTGTACTGACTTTTTTTATAAATATTTTGGCTAAGGATATTTGGCAGCTTAGTACGCCATTTCGTTCCAATATGTTGAACTTGAATTTTTTTAAATTCACAACTTATTTATGGATCTAGGCAAAGTGATAAAGTTGTTTTGAAACAAATATAACATTTCTAAAACTGTAAAAAAATACCACTTTTAATAACGTTCCTGAACATTAGTTTTCGTTGTATCATTTTATGTTTAGTTATTTTAATGCATGCAGAATGGAAGAATGAAAATCTTTTTTCCAGTGGTTTTCAAGATAAGGCTACATGTAAATCCCATGAGAAATAAATTATTAATATTTTGTTTGTCACAAAATCTATCTACTTCTGACAGAGCCTTTAAATATTTCTGGTGTTAATAAAATTTTAACTTAAATGTTTGTTTCAGCTGACAATCCACGTGATTCAACAAATGGGTTAATTTCTTAGGTTGTAATCTGTGCTTGTTTTCGAATCCATCTTTACGTCTTTTATTCCGTCATAATATAGGTATGTACTGAGTAAATTTTATAAATAAAATCACACAATTTAATATCAAGTATCGTAGTTTCGTAATACTTAGGTATCTTATTAATAATTTAAAAGTATTTTATATGTATGTTTAATTTCAAATGTGTTGTAACTTGCAAGTTGACAAAATCCATGTCAAAAGATTAAAAATGTATAGGCCTAATATACATACATAGCAATTACAGACAATATGTGTCCTAAAGTTTTCAAATATAAATTTTATAAACCTTTGTTTTACATAGTACATAATATAATCATTTATCCTATATTAAGGGGACTTGAACACTTGTATTTCGCCAATGTTAAATTGTAAATATTGGTAACCCGTTTTCTCAAGAAGTACTTGGAATAGGAAGATGAAATTTTCAGACCCTTTTTATTGTTATATAAGGTATGCGCTGTAGTAAAAGAATTTAAATTTGTTTAAAAAAAGTTCAATTTTTGACCTTTTTTTTAAATTGACCAAAAAAACTCATGTTTTCATTTACAATATATTTTTTTGTTAATTTATTTATATAATTAAATTGATACTAACACCTAAATTGATTAGGTTACTACCACCTTTTTACAATTACATGTGTGACACTGAGTAAACATTTCAAGTCTGTAGCTTTAGTAGTTCCTGAGATATCGGGTCATTTGTTGAAAAAATACAGTTTTTTCGGAAAACATAGAAAAAGTAAATAAATTAAATTTTTAATAACAAACAAGGCACTATTTTTTGCTTACTTAAGTTAAAACCCTCCTGGGCAGTATTCATCTTCATTTTACTCTTCCTGATCTAGGTTCAGTCTCCTTTTCTTTATTCTGGCCTCCTTGGTCATGTCTTCCGCTGCTTGGTCAGCTTGTTTGATACGATTGTCATCAAACTTCTTCAGGGCTGCAATTGTATATTGGCCTAAATCCTTAACACCTAGTTCTTCCAGCACCTTAATTCTACCTATACTTCCATCATTGAATGATATATCACAGCATCCCAAAGTCCTAGGTCTAGTGTTTTTTACCAATGAAGTTGACTTTGGGCAGACGGCTCCAAACAATATTGTTAAATGACTCGTTAGAATTTTTGGTGCGCCCATGAAGACATTTTTCAGGAGCTCTTTATTACTTAGATCTCTGAAAATAGATTTAACCTGATTCATGATGACCTCTGGCAATGACTTCTTCTGTCTATAGCCAGTTGGATCTTTTCTATACTTGCACCAGGTATCTGGAGCAGGAGGACACAACTCATGTCCTTGGGTTCTCATCCGTGGAAAGTCGGTGAAAATATGTAGCCCACACTGCCTTGTGCATGTTTTCCAAATTTTCTGAGTTACCTCTAATGGCATTCCCATAATGATTGTAGCTCATCTATTACTTTGTTGGTCAGTCGTCCTGCGCCTTTTATCGATTTTCCATCCGCAAGCTTTGTCCCACCTAGCTTTTCTTTCAATTTTCTGAGCCTAGTTCCAAGCCGCTTTTCAACATGGCCGGCACACTAATTTTTCAACATCTACATCATAAGGCTTGCTTTTTTTATACATAAATAGGCCTTGGAATCTCCGTCCTCTAACATTTTCACATAGCGAACCTGTCTCTTCAATTCAGAGTGGTGAAAATCAACCTCACAATACGTGACAACGGATTTTAAAAGAATTATCTCAAATACTTGTCATAATATTTTATGTTAGTGTTATATATTTTTCGTGTTCACAATTAAATATACTGTAATAAAACACAAAAAATTGAAATTTTAAAGTGTTGAAGTCCCCTTATAATTGTGTAATTGGTGTGGAAAATTTGTATGCAGATGTAAGTAATTCAACAATTTGAATTATCAGCATTATTTGAAATTTCTACCAGCTGTTGGTGTAAGTTTTGATGAAGTATTAGTGTACTATGTCTTTTCAACATAAAAGCATTAGATCTAAAAAGAGTAGATAAAAAGTAATGTTTTGTTACAAATTAAATTTACTAATACAATAAAGTTTGACTTAATCCAGTTTAAGAAGTAATAAACTAACAAGTTTATTGATACACCATAGTGAACATATTAATATGCAATGTACTTAGCAAATGATAATCTTATTATCTCTAACGAATGGGAATACTTCCTTTAACCATCACTGGTCCACCCTTTACTGGTCATCGTATGGCAGTGTTTTATCTGTTTCTCAATAAAGGAGTGTTTATTTTACAGTGCATTAATAAAATGGATAATTCCATATTCATAAGCACAAAATCAAAGAAATATCTTTTACAATTCTCTATTACATTTGACTTCTAATTCTAAGAATTGCCATAAAATTTATGATATGATTCTTAACTAATTGCTTTGCTGCTTTATTAACTTGTAACATATTACTCTCAACAGATCTCCACTGTAATTTTGTAATATTTTTGCAGGTTCAAGAATATGAAGAGATTAGTTGAAAAATATTAATTGTAATCACAACTTCCATAGAGCTACATCACAATCTCAATAATATGTTGTTTATTTCTTTAGGCCAGTGTTTCTAAAGTTTATCCCACAGCGTCTCTGTATACAGTAAGCTTATTCGTAAACAATTTTTAAAATTATTTTACTGCCTAGCTTTTATTATTATAAGAAAGGTATTTGTAACTAATCAAAGGGATGTGGAATATGTTAACCCATGTAATGGATCTCTTTTGAACTACAATTTACATTTTATTATTCAAATTTAAAAAAGTAATATTATATTTTAGTTTGAATTAACCCATTGAGGTAGATCAGATGATGCTTGTCCAGGACCAATTGCCAAGATACCCATGTTGCATGGTCTTCATTTAACCTTGTACGAGGGTCACACTGAAAAATTTTGAGATTTGTGTAGAAGATTTTGTGCTAGACTTCCAAAACATCAAAATATTTATGATTCTCATTATCAATTTTGGCTTTTGAAGAAAAGCAACGACGACGGCACAAATGTTTCTTCGCATTGAAGAATAGCCAGAAGTCATTTATCTAATTCTAAATTTAAATTGCACCAATGATTAATAAACCATTTAATTCAATGGGAATATTATTTCAACGCTGTTATAAAAAGTATCTTATTGTAAAAAGCTGTGAATGTTTGCACATAAGTTAATCGAATCTGGTTAGCTTCCTTGACATTGTGTATGGAATTTTTACTGTAGTTAAAGAAAAGCAAATGTTAACATACTCTTCCCCTTATACCAGAAGCATATGCATTTATACATATTTCTTGATCACTGAAAACATCAAAATCTATTCAGCACCAGATATTAATCTAAGTTGAATTCCAAACCCCACATATGTAATCATTTTCTTTGTTAGTGGAACAGCATAATTCAATTGTGGAACCATAAATAAATTAGACCGGGAGTGAATTAAAACGACCAGACTCATATTGACCGCAGAGACGTTTTAGTCGTATGATATACTTTTGTCATTGGGCCAAATATTTAACTATAACATTTGAAATGTCTTAGACCGGAAGTAGA
Organism: Homalodisca vitripennis; assembly: GCF_021130785.1. NCBI lineage: Eukaryota > Metazoa > Arthropoda > Insecta > Hemiptera > Cicadellidae > Homalodisca > Homalodisca vitripennis. The sequence goes on along the minus strand of NW_025781541.1, from coordinate 34,721 downwards.
TTACAATTGTTGGTAATAGCCGCTTTTTGACCCAATGAGATCATGAAAACGAACATATGTATATATTTTATAGATCAAGTAAATAAATTAGACCGGAAGTGAATTTAATCAGACAGACCTGACTCTTTTTGACCGCACTAATGTTTAAGTAGTACCAAGTTATATATTTTTTTCATCGGAACAAAGAGGCAAACTATAACTGTTACTTGAAACATTTTTGATCGAAAGTAAATTAAAAGAGCCGAAAGAAGACACTTTATGATCGAGTTGGTTTCCGTTGGTATATATATATATATTTTCTTGATCTGAGCACAAGGCAAACTCTACAATAGTATTGAAAATAAGAAAGTAAATTTAATTAAGGAGACGGAACTTGCTTGATTCTTTATAACCAAATCAGTTTATTGAGACAGTATGTAAAGGAAGTGTACTAAATTATGTATCAACGAAGGAATGACTTTTCTCTTCGATATCAGGACTGGTGATCAAGTTGTGAACATTTCCTTAAGAAATTCATTGCAGCAAATATATTTTATTTATTAAAAGAACCTGTCATAAAGTAATAAACTGTTCTATGTAAACATTATAATATTACAACACAATCGTATGTTTAATTATTTAAGTACCTTTTGAAAAGTATTGCTATTTATGAAAACATAGAGTAAGCATAAAAGTAACAAGAACACCAATATAATATAATCTAAGATAAACTTTATTCCATTCGTAAACTGCACAGAATGCTGTATATCGTTATGTACTATATCACCATTACTATGCATTATATCATTAATTGCTATTGTCTTCAGTTTAAGGATTCCTCCACACTGGCCTAAAACAGTTCAATTATTACTCAAATCGTCAGAGCAATTTCATAAATTATCATGGAATGTTGGAGGAAAATTAAATAAAAACTGTTTCACTCTACCACTTCAGGGTCCAAGAACACTTTTTAATAAACTTAAATCTAAAATGGATCAGGAGATTGGAATAGCTTTCAGTGACTATCAGTTATCTCAGGAACGTTTGAAATAACACGGATAACTGCTAGTATATTTGTATACTTTCAATTGTGTTTTAAGAGTTTATGGCCATTTATCATACTTTTTTGTTTTAATGCAGAACAACATTAGGTAAATACAATTTTGTGGCTGATATACAACTAGTCACCATTGGAAGTTACGGAAACCAAATGTGTTTTAGTGTAATTAATAATAGAGCATTCACTGGCAGGTTCCGTAATCTAATTGCAGCCATAAATGACGTTCTTAATTTTTCAGTGACTAATGAAATCCTTAAATCGACAAAATATTTGAGTCTTATCTTATGCAGTAACTACTTAAAACTTGTAGAAAGTCAAAAGAAGTCTTGATTGTTAAACAGCAGAGTTTGTCTACTATTGTGCTCGATCGGCCACTTTGGTCCTAGTGATTTTGTGCACAAAGGCTCTAGAACACAATAAACAATTACTCTACACCAATTAGAAACAAAAATACTGCTGCAGCTGGATATGTCATAGGACACTCAGACATCAAGATGGTATCTTTTCCTGTGGACTGGACTGTGCTATTTGCAATCAACAGTGTAAAATTTGCCATTGATACCAAGCTTGTGTTTTCAAAAATTATGAGTATATTCACTTATGCTGCTTTACTCCACTTGATCTTCTTATATTCATAAATATTTCAATGTTTAGGAACTATTCAACTTTTTATTAGTGAAACTTAAATAAATATATTTTAAAGCATACACTATGTAAATGTTTAAAAACAACAATCAAACATATAATTTGAGTAAAATCCTTTTGGTTTTGTTGAAAACATTATCAGACCCAATGTATGACAATTGAGCCTTATTGAAAAGAATTGTTATTATGCTACTGCATTCTTTGATTTCAAAGTGTAAAAATGAAATATTCAGTTATAAGAAGAGCATCTGCATTACAGTACTTGCTGAGCTTGACCAAAAGAGTACATGAACTCCCTAACATGCACTTCCCAAGCCATTTCAGGAAACCCTGGACTAGACTTCCAAATAATTTAAAATATATAATAAAAACTTAATAGTATAATGTTAATCCTTCATTTTTTGTTGTGTTTAAAAATACTTGAAAAAATTCAGTACTGTGTAAATGTTAACCTAAAAAATCCATGATATTCTCATGCTTGAGTATTCTAAGACTGATGTGTATATACCTTGAAACTAATAATGTTTTCTGTAAATTTTGTGTGACCTTAAGTATAAATATGTGATCGATCACTTCATAGCATTGTTTTTTTAATTCTTTTAACTGTAGTTTTTTGTCTGGATAGTTTTAATATACTCAGACTCAATTTCACAGTTACGACATTCTTGTATTCCATATTTCCTTTTTTTTTTTTTTACTGTTCATTCAATTGATTTTTTTCACTATACCAATCTTTTCATGCTGTAATTAATTGTGCCCTATCTGTATTGATGTCAAGCTATATTAAAACTATTAATCTATTTAAATTTATTTAGTATTCGTATTCACTTTGTATTAGTTGATTATTATTGTTTAAAGATTCAACTAATGTTCTGGCTAATGTTTTATTGAATATGTCATATAGCAGAGTTTTACTGTGGTTTTTAAAATTGGTTAATCAGTATTTACAAAAAAGATGTCAAAGTATTATTTGAACTTTCATATTTTCTATTTTACACAAGGGCTATTGTTGAAGGATTGAATTATTCTTGTTTCAGTCTTATTTTAAGTCTTTCATTTTAATTATTTAGTTATTTTAAGATTTTAATTGTAAGTTGATCCGCTGTGTAGGGTGTAACTGTTTCTTTTTGTTTTAATGTAACTAGTTTTATTTACTATTATGCTGTCATTGATCTCTGAGATAAAGTATAATATTAACTAATCAATTATGTAGTCAGTACCGTTAAGTTAACTATTAGTGGTCCTCTATAAGTACCTCCAGTTATATTTGTAGTTAAAGTGCTACCTGATATTTATCGTCATCAGTACATTGTGAGAAAGTAGGCCTAGTCTTTGATAAAAACAATACTTCTTCGAAACTGAAAAGTTTTTTTTTTTTTAAGCTGAAACAAGATATTAAGATATATTATGATAGTTTAAACCAGGAAGATTACACATTCTTTCTAGGTATAGTTGAGAATGCAAATCTTAGCTTCACTTATATATTGTTAAATTTGTGAATAAAATTAACTCAGGAATTAAGGAAACTGTTGTATCTTCACAGAAAAATACAGTTTAAAAATTAGGTTGCTTAAATACAGTCTCTAATTGCCTCAGGGTTGGCTATTTATAGAGCAAGAACGGATTGTAATCCATCCATCAATGTAGGTTTTATACTATAATCTGACAGAATTTTGGTCCAAAATTATTTTATTCATTTGACGAATGTCGCTGGTTTAGCCTTTCTTGCCAAATCATTCCAGTTAATTTTTTTTTTTTTTTTTTTTTTAAGAAAGGATGACGTTTCAGCTCCTCTATGTCATCCTCTCCTCCCACCAGCCACTTCCTGGGATCATTCACTATTCATTTGCTCATGGAGTTAGAAACTTAAGACAACAAGTATGGGGATTCAGCAGCGTTGTTTTTATTATTCACCTGAATATGTCCTGTTGTGTTTTAATCTCTAATTCAACAGTGGTGGGTAAAGACATCCACTCTCTACACTGACATTTTCAAATGAGATTAATACAAAAAAGAATAAAGAGTTATTAAATTGAATGTCCCATGTAAAGCATGAAACAAATCTTATTTGGATTAGCATAGTGAATAGTTAAAAGCTAGAATCACCAAACAAAAATTCTATCTTAATTTGTAACTCCTGCTCTTGTGGGCTTATAAAAAAAAACAACAATAGTATGTTTTGTTAAGCACTTTTTAATATTTTATTTTAGTAGTTTATTTTAATCTATCATAATAAATCATTAGTATTTTTTAAAAGCAGTGTATGTAGGTATTGGGATTATTTACTTTATACGTGCTCTAAACATTTAGAATTGTTACATGTCATTTTGTTAACAGCTTCCTTTGATTTGAACAAAGCGGTCAAAAATGTTTACGGCACATTTTTATCAAATGGACTCATGTTTATAATTATATGTTAATATCAAATTCTGTACCTCAAATCATTGTGAAGTTGGAGTTTTATTCCAGAAGAAATCTTTTGTCCAAATAAACATTAAAATCTGATATTATTGAAATGGTTTCAGAATTATTATCTATTTTACTGTAATTGGTAGCCAGAAAATATTGTTTAAAAAAATAAGTTTACATTGATTTTTGTAAAGTAATTGTAAAATGTAAATCATCAGTTTACTAAACATAATTTAGTCTTAATGCAATGTACAAATCTTTTAAATTTAAGAATATTTTATATACTCATTTTTAGAAAAGTTTTATGTTTTGTAAATAAAATTATTGAACTATTTTGGTAGTTTATTAACCTTGTTTATTTTCTACACATTGTTAATAATAAGAGAGATGAGAAGGTATTATATGAACAGCATTACTTTTTACAAGAAAGTCATCACATTTACCTTATACTAAATTTCCAGCTTGTAATTAGGAGGAGAGGGGCGCGTTAGTAATTGTTTACCTCGTTTTAAACAGGAGAAAATAGTTTTTGAGGAGTAACATACTTAGTAAAAAAAAAGTAAATTCTCATATTTTTAATGTCACGTGAAAAATCACATACTAAAAATTGTAATCAGTTGACATGTTGTTCCAACTTTTTTCATAATAAAAGACTCTTGATACCTCGTTCACAGTAAAAGACTGATTTCACAATACTTCCTTCCAAACCATATTGGATGTAAGCCGACTTTGAGGTTTAATTTCTACCTTAACATTTTTGAACAATTTTCCGCGCAATAGGGCCACTTACAACTGATCATGACTGAACACTGATTCATGTAAGTATACTCCGACTCTGTCAATAATTGAATTATTGTTTGTCCCTGCTCCTTGTTCAATGTTATGCAGAATGTCACTTTGATAGGGAATTGTCTTTACTTTAACGAAAGTGGAACAGTAGGGCCTAGTGTCAGATGGTGATAAGTCAATGCGAGGTACAATACCCATTGTCTAATTTTGTCTGCCAGTAATAATTTCCAAATCCAAAACAGTTCTCAAACATTTTTCTGACAATAATTAGTCTTGTGCCACTTAGTAATCCTTTCATTGAATTAAGTTTCTTATCAGCATTACAACTGCACCTTTCTTCAAAGTCAACTCATGGAATGGTAACCCAGTCATTTCAAGGCTGTTTGAGAATTCAGTAGGAAATTGTAGCAGTTTTTAAATTATTTTTAATCAGGTAATTTCTGGATGAACCTGGAAGGAGATTAAAACCTTTATATTGATCTCATTGCATTTTACATTCTGAGGTGATAGAATTGCATGGCTTGAAAAGTAGGAAGTGTCGAGAGAATGATGAGTTTTGACCATATATTTCATTGACAATATGTGTGAAAAATCAGTGACAGGCAACTCCACTAAACCGTCATCATTGGTAGGGTATCGACCATTATCAATTTCAAGCAGGAAGTTAGCAAATTCACATTCACCAGCATTAGTCCTCATATTTTTGGTGAGTTTGAAAAGACAATATAGAGATGAAAATTTAATTGAGTTCTGTACTGTAGCAGCTCTTATTGGGGTAAGGTGCAACTGGCAATATTTGCGGGAAATCTCCTCCTAGGATGATGATTTTCTACCGAATGGTACATTGTTACCCATTGTATCTTTTAATAGTTGATTAATACACATTAAGGAATGTTTGTTGGCCATAGGTGGCTTATCCCAGATGATGACGGCTTCTTTACCATTAACTTTTAAACTGGGTACAGAATGTCCATGTAAATTTAGTGGTAATTTTAATCGGCCATAATTTGCATTAGTTTGCCATCAACTCGAATCTCCTCTGTAGTTTCTTTCATAGTTTCAGGTAAATGATCAAAAGTAGGTAAATCAGATGACAGAGAGCATCCATGCAATTTTAGCGTTTCTGAAGTGTTTAGCTAAGCTAACTGAGAGCCTTGGTCGTGTAAGAGATAAGGAAACTTGAGACATTGCCTCTCTGAAGAGATTCCATAAATGAAGGAATTTTATGGACTCAATACATATGTAGGCAAATAACTGTTTAAACTAATATGAGATTTGAAAGGAAGAAGTCTCTTCTAAAGCATGCTGCTATTCTACGTCATCCCATATCAATCCTCGGGCAGTGGCGGTTGCTTTAAAATTAGGGTGTCATATTTTTAAAGGTATATTCAAAGCTTGTCACTACTACATGAAGCAATAATAGACAGATGGTACCGCTCTGAATCAGAAGGTGAGACAATGTACATTCGCCCTATTGCTTTTGTAAAAAGTTACGTTTATGCCATTAATCTTTACTCCATACAAAGTGGATTGGTAATTCAGGATAAATGTAAGGACTTCTTGTAGTAGGGTTGCTGTTCACTTGAACCATGCCATTTGAAATAAAATGCCCCCCCCCCCCAGCTAAAAGGGAAGTCTGAAAGTAATTACATTTTTTAAATAGTAGACTAAAATATCCATTTTAGCTACTTACAGATCTGAAAGGATTCTACAGAGAATCGGCTATTATTACAGTTAAATTTTTAATAATCTGCCCATTTATTTGTAATATAAGAAATACTTAGCCTTTGGTGAGTTTTGTGGATCATTCAGCTAATTTATTAAAACATTCTACACCTTAATATTATCTTTTTTACAAATAAATCATGTTTTTTTTTACTCAGGATAAGATGGGGATTTTAAATTTGTATTGGTTTCTGTAGCACATTAAATTAGGAACCCGCGATATTTAATGATGTTTTTGCAACAACCATAGGCCTATAAAAATACAATCATTTTATGTTTTCCTAGTCTATTTTCACTTTTATCCATATACATAAAAAAGCCACTGGCTGATTCATTACAAAATTTACCTATTAGGTGCTCGTTAAGAAACGAGTTTGACAATTTTGTAGTCAAATCAAGGAATTCCAACGAAAAACCGTGATATTTTAGTGAGAATTGTTATCACATTCAGAGTTGTTAAAACATTAAAATTGCAATTAGGGTCATACATTAGTTCAGTTGCTCAACACTAGAATTCCAGTTGAATCCTATATTTACGTTCGTGAAGAACTTTTGTCATGCCATCGAAGTTAGTCATGACAACTCTTAGGAAGCCGCAATACCTATTCATTACATCACAGACTCTCCGCAAATATTTGGAGCTGGCTCTTAAAAACCCACGCGCATTCTGAAACTAATGTGGACATACGTGATCACTGGTAACGTTTAATCCTAAAATGGTCGCGGAGCTACAATGTAGACGTTTTGACTGCCTTTGACATAAATCTATATTTCATTGTGAAATACTGCTCCAAATGCAAAGTAATGCATATCAATCAAAAGATAATGAAATGGACTTGCTATTTCATTATAATACACATTGTACAGCCCGGTAATTAGTCTAATCGCAATAAAAACTATTTACGTGAGTTTGTGCGCTGCTGGCTGATGTTTACATATTTTTTGTAGCCGACCAACCAACCAAACTGCTCTACTAAAAGCTCAAATCAAACACTAAATCTTGCCCATTATACGTTTATTACTAGATTAAACTGTTTTCGTGCTATGAATAGCTTATTTTACGTCGCTTATTTTAATCTGTATCTAAAAATTGTTTGTTTTTACTGTGAATTGACTTTGATTATCTGAAACCGCAATCAGATCGTATCCTAATTTTTAACTAATTTTCAAAGAGATTCTTGTCTTGAGACACAAATTTAACCTAAATTTTAAATGGAACTTTTCCTTGCCTCTGTGAGGTTATTACATTAATTTGTTGGTCTCGTTTTATTCGTTGCGGAATTTTAAGTTATATATAACTCTTGTTATAAATGCCAATGAATCTGATAATTAATTGTAAAATCTATAAAAAAATCTAATGTTGCCTGTTTGTGTATGGGTTAGTCAATCATGTAAAAACTACTGTACCGACTATACTGAAAATGTACTTGGACATTCTTAGGGTTACTGGTTAACATATAGACCTACTCTTATTTTGAAATCTCTCTGGGCTACGCCTCACTGGTCTCTAAAGTTCCATTAAAGAAAACAAATATTGTTAATTGAAAGAGCTAATTTTAACCAAACTGTTCTGTGTAAAATTGTGTGCGAAGCCGTGGGTACTGATAGTAGTTTATATGTACTGGTTTCAATTAGTGATGCATGGGCGGGAACTACAGTGTAATGTTATGCAAAATGACCATCTATATTAATGTTCATAAACATAAACTATTCTTAATTTTATAACCGTGAGATTTCCGTCACCCTATTACTTATTATTACCAATACCAGTACACCCATAACCATACTGTATTTATAAAGTGATTTCTTGCTCAGCCATGTCAGATATTCAAAAACCATTAGGCGTAGATATCAGAATAAATTATGTTAATTTGTTGGTAAACCACTCAACACATTGATAAAATAGCTAATTACTTTAATGGTTAAACCCGTATAAACATACACAAATTTCTTAGTTCCGTTTTACTATACGTGGATCAGCCGTTTCCGAACATAACCAGGTTATATTGTCACAATATTTCAATCCAAATTGAAGTGTATAGAATTTGTGAAATATTTCTATAATTTTGGGAGGCACAGACTCCTTTTATCTATGTTACAAATTATTTTCTATCAGAAGTCAGGTGGATTTCGATGCTTATCGCAGGTTTGCGTGCTATTCTGGGTGAGGTAGAAACGTACACGGTCATCGAGGTCCAAACATCCTGTCTTGATAATTGCCAATAATGTGAAACTATTGACTATATGATCTCGAGATTCATCAAGAAAAATTCTGCTCTTTGATTTCAGGACTCCAAAACTTACGTTAGGTACCATTAAAATATGGAGGTAGTTCCGAAAATGAAAGTATTGTCCGATAGCATGACCATGACAATGCATGGCCATGTATTGAGCATGTGCATGACCATAATATTAAGACAAGTAATAATATTCATGTACCATATAATAGGTTAAGTAGGTTCAAGTCTTTCTATACGTCAGTCGGGAGGTCCTAATTTAACAAACTCTATAGTAAGTTATATTATGTGTCACTTGGCAGATTTAAAACCGCATTGAAGAAATGTTAGCTGCATGAATGTTATAATGCTGAGTGAATAGCGTGTTATTTTAAACTATTTTGTCACATACTAATATACTATGGCATTTGCGTATTTAAATTGCATTATATTTGACTTGATCTATGCTTTTTAATATTTATTAGTCAATCTATAAATAAACCTATTTTAGGAATGTTTTTTAACGTCTTGTTTAGAATTTCGTTGTAAAGGGACTCTTTACAATGACTCTGCTATTCATATTAAATCTTAAAAAAGTACATGGTCTTGAAATGACTGATAACATTTCGTTTATCAGTTAGCAACAATGTTTGACTCCATCTATAATTTTGCAAACATTCCCATGGTTGTCTCAGCTGGTATTTTTCTCGTTCTTGCATTCTGTTTCTAAACATCGAAACGTTTACTTGTACGCATCAAGTGTTAATCGTCTAAACATTTTGGTCGTAGTAAATGAGGGAGCTATGCGGCTACTGGCAGGTTACTTCGCGTTACTCTAGCGTAATGAAGCACGAATGAAGTAACAGTTCGCACACTCATAAAAAAGTACTTTGAGTTGGGTTCAAAATCGACATTCAAATTTCTGGACGTCGTTGTGACCGAACTAAACAGAACATCGCGTTGGTTCGTTACAGTGTGGCTGTTAGCCCATCGAAATCAATACGTCGCCATTCTCAACAATTGGGTTTAAGATGTTCTTCTGGACGGAGAATTCTTCCGTGCGATCTCAAATATCACCTCTATAAAATTCAGTTGACGCAACATTTGAAAGTGGCAGATCACTAGGAGGTACAGCAGTGTTTTTACTGGGCCTTGAAAAAACTCACAGTTTGATGCGGTTTTTGGTCGGGCGGCGTCATCGGACCTTGTCTTTTGAACATCAAGAGGGACAGGCCGTGATATTAAATGATTACTGATACCGTACGAAGATTAGGAAAATGTTGTAGCCTCATTTGGATGGAATGGACGTTGACGAGCAGAATGGTTTCATCAGGATGGTACCACATGTCACGTTGCCAGCGAAACAGTTGTGTTATTCCGTGAACTGTTCTAGAATAGCGTAATTTCTCGGAATTCCTACCATCATTGGCTATCGAGGTCGAGTGACTTGATACCTTGTAACTTTCATCCTAAGGACCATCTGAAGTCATTGTTGTTTGCAAATAAACCAATCATCAGTGAGTTGAAGGGGAAAATTTGATGAGTTGTCAACTAAACGGGAGTAAAAACTTGTCGTGCAGCCATAATAAATTTCGTGGACAGAGTTGTTTGCCAGCGCAGTAGAGGAGGCCACATGTATGACTTCATCTCTCATACGTGAAATAGGAAGTTTATATGAACATGTTAATGTATTTATTTTAATATTTTTAAAAAAATAAATCTCTTAATTTGATATATCGAAACCGGCGCTTTTTTTTAAACTACCCTTTACTATGGAAGGCATGCAAAGAAATGGGTAACAGGTATTAAAATACAATTTTCTTTCCTGTAATGTATAAAATCTACCCTTACGTGGGAACTGATGTAGTGCCACAGAGTAGAGAATAATGTCATTGACTTGATACATAATCAAAGATATTACTTTATTTCGTTAGTAACACTCTTGGATACCGCCACAGATAAAAATATCCATCTGTTTTAAGTAGGATGATTTTATCTATTAGATCGCCCATACATAGTAGAATTTGTATAATTGAATAATTGGTGGTTTTATTATTTTATACTCTTTGGGTTTCGTTCTTCTATGGTGGTCTTTTAGTTGGTTAGTGCTCCCATTCAAAACAAAACGTAACAAATCTCAGATCGCGCCTAGCCTGAGGCATTTGTATTGGTTAGTGGGAGATTTGGATTATTTGAAGTTTTAGAAGATAAGATCATGCCTAGACTGGTATTGGTATTTGATGAATTATTATGAAGTGAGGTCAATTCCTTATCGTTTTCTCTAAATAAGTAAGATTTTGTTTATTTTTCTGCTTTTGTTATATTTTAAGCCCTGTAGATTAATTTAAGTCGAATCTTTGACGTTTGTAAACATTTGATGAATTTTAGTATTTGGTGAGGAATAAATGAATTTATCCGTTTAAATTCAGTTCTGTTTTACCTAAAGGAAGTAGATTGTAGATTTTTAGATTGTGGTAAGTGAATGTCTCAGTTCAACAAAAGTAGCTCAATCAATTCTGATATAGGCCTAATGATAGTAAACTATTGTCACCACATTAATTCAGTCCATGTCCAAGATTCACCTTAAATAGGTAGGTTTCTAAGACTATGTGGTGCTTAAAATTATCTGGTCTTTATAATTTAAGGTACATGTCACACAAGTGCCATTGAGAATGACGGACGCTTTGTTCCATGCTTTAGGAGTGAATGTCAGTTTGACAAGTTCAACAGGTTATTTGGACATGAGTTGGGTTATTGTTTTACCAGTGAATTAAATTATTTGTTCTTTAGTATTTTGAAGTCTTTAGTATAACACAATCAGAATAGATTGGGTTTATCCAATACGAAAGAAAAATTTTCTGGTAAATGTTTACTTTAGCCACTTAACAACATTTAATGTTTTTCAAAAGGTAATTGCTTTAAAAGTAAATTTAATAAACAATACAATTTAGGCCATTAAGGCCAACAAGTATTTTTATATCTTGAAAAAGGAACTAATAGTTGCTGACAGTAGTGCCTCTCTCCAGTAGCATGTGCTATGGCAGCAACTGTGCTAGTGCTGTACCCACTGATGGCAACAAACGAAAAACATCCCCGGAGATAGTACCTATCTGTAAAATATAAAATTCCCACAGGTTGATCCCTAATGCTTGAAACTCACCTAACCATATTATTCTATGTAGCAAGGTAGTGGCCTACTGTAGAAGTACACAATAAGTTTATATATTCACGTGAAGAAATAAAAGAAAACACGATGTATTTTCTATCTATTCTGACACAACAATAACACATGGGTAGACTACGATAAGCAGACTGTTGTTATATAGATTAGTATAATCATCGATACTTAATATTAATTTATGAAATATGAGCCTATCAACATAATAACAATAATATTTTGAATTAATATAATACACATAGTGACAATCTCATAAATAGTAGAGGAGCTATAGCGATCAGACAATCAATTAGAGCTGGAAATAGGAAAACTTATAAAATGATAACAACTTAACAATCACTTATAACAGGAAATATGCAGTATAAAAGACAATACGTTTACTATATGAAAAAGTGTGTATGTAGTTGATACAAGTTGGTTATTATTAAAAATTCGCTATCGGTTCCTTATATCGATATTTATAACTACATAATATTGTTTGTCATTATCAATATAAAAAACCAGGTCTGATTATCATACCAACCCTCAACCTTATCATAATATACTTTAAAGTGCACTCCGACACTAACTTTTCCATTGAATAGGCCTTGTAGAAAACCATCACTCACAATCTTTACATACTAGAATTACAATGACTTTCTATAAATGACCATGCAACCAAATTTAACCAATCACGTATAGCAATGGTCGAGATGCCCATAAAAGTTGTGCAGTACTCAACATAACTGAAATAACAATGGAAGAATGATCAGTAAACTTCACCATGGAGGTTGAAACTGAGACCTAAAAAATAAAATCTTAAATTGCCTTCAAATGCAATTGGTACACTTATTCTTTCAGGTCAAATTTTTACGTGAGTGTTGACAAACATTATATCTCCTCTCAAAACTATCCCCCCTTAGTTTGTTATCCTTCTCCACCCAGAAACACTAATTCCTCTCTGTCTCCTAGATCAATGAACTAATAAAGATGTGACCTAACTTAAAACATTTTAATAATTTTTGTGCAATATAAGATTAGCAATCTTAATTTTTTTCTGGGAATAAAATTATACTATTTTAAGTAATTGTTAGAAATGGTTTGAGATCGTTTTATGTAATATGGCTTAAGTAAACTTTATCCAATTTTCTAACTAGCTTACCATAAAATGTCAATCAGATCTTATTATGAACGTCTACAGAGGTGGGACACGATGATGTAGAATTAATTTCATTTGAAATGTATTTCTGTACCACTAGGGTAACATTTGATTTTCAATTAAAATGTTTCAATATATTATAAACACTGGCTTTCAGTTTACAATAAAACAATTTTTTTTAATCACTGATTTATCTGCAGTTCTAAACTATTGTTTTTAATAATATAGTTAAATGTAATTGTATACAAATTTATTCCAGCACTTTTTTATGTAGCCTATAGATACCATTTTAAATCTGTGCTGTTAATTTCCAGGATTCATCTTAATTAATGTAAAGATGAAATTATTGTTTGAAATAACATAAAATAAAGCTATTTACATTATGTCTAAATTCACAAATCATTACATCGTAGTAATTTGTTTCCGTTGAAAAGTATAGAAATGTAAGTTTAGAAAAAAAAAAACTAGACTCAGATGAAGGCGATGCACAGGATGGGTCCGAATGGTAGGGAAGCACAGGGGCGGTCTGCTACTTCTCGACGAGCCCGTTCTGTGTATGTCATCTTGCCGTGGCTGTGTGACATGCTCCATATAACAGCAGGGTTCTCTAACGGGATAGGCCCGTTCTGTTGATCTGCCATATGACGTAGGCCTTGCATAGAGTTTGTACCAAATGTTTTCTTTTCTTTTTAAGACATTTTGCCATAGGCTACTTTTAGTGTATGCCTAGATTGGTAATTCTGAGTTATTATTGGATCAACTTACATTTCTTTGTTTGAAGGTTATTTTGACAATGGAAGTATTGTGAAGGAAACAGGATTTTTCCGGACATTTGCCATTGTTTAGTGAAACAAGAAATCAGTAACACTGCGCTTTGGTATGATTTGCTTATTTTAATCTAGTTTGTAATAATTATGTATTAGGTTTTTTTTTTTTTTTTTTTTTTTTTTTTTTTTTTTTTTTTTTTTTGTTCTCTTAGGACAAGAAGCTTATAAATTGCATTTAGTCCTGTAAGGACCTTTGCGCTGCTTCCGGAGTGATAGGATATTCAGGATGGGTAAGGTTAGGGAGTAGGGGCCGCCTCCTATCGAGATCCATGAGGAAGAATTAGGGCACTACATCTCAAAATCACCCCGGAAGAAGGGAGGCCAGCTGTGAACCAGCCTCTCCAGTCAAAGTAGGCAGGGGGTGGCACACCCTTGTTGAGGTTAACAAGAGCCTCTGAGGTAAGGGAACAAACCCCACCAACTCCAACAGCCATCCTCCACAGTAGGCTAGACCTATCGAATTGCCCATGAATCCCAGAATCTCAACATTTGCGGTTAGTGATGTGCCGCTACTGGACATCCATAAGGTTGCCCAGACTGAAGTGGCACATCGGTTTTTGCTGTGCCCAGTGGTGGGTTCAACTGGTAGGTATAAACCAGCCAGAAGTGATCCCTGCTGGGTTTATGTATTAGGTTCTAGTTATTTACCTGAAGAAGAGATCAGATTGCAGATCTCGAAACGTAGTGTTACTGATTTCTTGTTTCACTGAAACAATGGCAAATGTCCAGAAAAATCCTGTTTCCGTAACTTATATTTGTTTACTATTGAAATATTATCAAGTGAACATTTTTTTAATAACATTTGAGATGTATTTTAGGTGTCTGAATAACTAAAACTAAAAAAATGTTGAATGAAGCAAATTAGCCCATGTTAACAAAATGCTATGTTAAATGATTACGTGAAGATAGAGATACATATAGATAGATAACAGTGTGATTGTAAACCTTATCTTATTTAGTTAATCGTTGCAATACCCATTAATGTCAGAGCAGAAACATGGTCTGAGATTGAATTTAGTTAGGCCACTATCTTGAGGGACGTGTTTGCTCTTCTGCCTAAAGTGTAGGTTGACCTAAGCCTACACTGATGGTCGGAGGTATAATTGTGATCGGTACATTTTCATGTCAAATTATTCAACATAATCTGAGCTCAAGAAAGTACTGACTATTATATGAATTCTATAAACATCTTTTTGCTGCCGGCATCACAGTTCATCTTCCTGCCTTCCATCAAAGTCTGCCTTTTCCTTTACATTATATCAGAACCAAAACGTTCATAATCAAACTAAACATGGAATAGCTTAATCACGTAGACTAGTTGTAATAAAAAATGAAGCACAGTACTTTTTATTTTTTCGTTTATTGAATCTTTGTGACAATTAAAATATTATCTTAAATATAATTAAAATATTTCAGCTTATTTGATTATTTATTTCAAAATATAAACAAATTCGTTATGCCATAATAAGCACCCATTAAAGGTTGTTTCTTATTTGGTTTAATCTGTTATATATATATATATATATATATATATATATATATATATATATATATCAATATGTATTGGTAAACTCTTTTTATGAATTTTCATATGTCAGCATACTTCTTCAGATAACAAAAAGTGTATAAATATTTACAAAATCAAATAATTAAACTAACTAAATAGAAACAAGAAAAAGAACTTAAATAGAATAATAAACAGGGGAAAATACCTCACAGCTGATGTTTCATCATAAACACCAAGAGTAAAAAAGTTTGAAATTAACAAATGTTCAAACCTAAAGGAAATTTTGACCTTAGAACAAGTTGGTGAGCAGTTTCGCTCCTTCTTAAATTAAACCTATTTAAATTTTCGTTGGCATGCAATGGAACATTATTGATGCCTTTTAGTTTGTAACAGTTTTCAATTTTGTCCTGATTATGTTCCCTGGAATGTACAGCGAGGGGCTTGTCATATCCATAAACAATACTGTAATGGTGACCTGTTATTCTGATACGGAGAGGGTTAGAGGTTTGGCCAATATATTGTTTATTACAAAAATTACAATTCAGCTGATATATTATATTACTTGAATTACAATAAATTGTTCCTTTAATTGGATACGTTTTATTGGTTATGTTACTACTAAAATTTTGACTAGAGGACATAATTTTGCACGTACCGCAAAGTGGTTTTTGACAGGGTTTACAACCGTTAAAAATTTTCTCTCGATTTTTGTGTTTAAGATTGGTTTGGATATATATATATA
The DNA here is from genome assembly GCF_021130785.1 of Homalodisca vitripennis. NCBI lineage: Eukaryota > Metazoa > Arthropoda > Insecta > Hemiptera > Cicadellidae > Homalodisca > Homalodisca vitripennis. The sequence goes on along the minus strand of NW_025781541.1, from coordinate 18,506 downwards.
TATATATATGGACATGACTTGCTCAAGTAAATTCTGAAAAAATCTACATCAGTGGCTTGAGCAAAGAGCATTCTATTCCATGACAAAATGTTTAGAATATCAATCAGAAACTCTTTATTACAATATCTTTGAGAAATGTATAGCGTCAATTTACAATAATTTCTTGTCTGTAATGTTTACAATAATAATGTTTGCACAAGAGTATATATAGTGGTTTATAAAGTTAAAATGCAAGGTTTCTTTTTTAAAAAATCTTCCCAGTGCAGGTATTCTTCCAATGTGTAGAAGGGTCTTGAAGTCAGCCATTCAGTCAGCGATTTCTTTAGTTTCTTTCCTGTGAGAATCTTCATTTCTGCCGGTAGTAGGTTGAACAGCTTCTGGCCTGTATATGACGGTTTCTTTTGGTACAGTGTGAGATGGTGTGCCGGTAGATGCTAAGTCTGCAGTATGTCTGGTGCGGTAGTTGTGGAAGTCGGCTGCTTGAGGTAAGTTTTTCTCATCAACATGAAAATAACTTCCTGGATATAGAGCAATATCACGGTCATAATTCTGAGGTCTGTAAAAGATCCTCTGTAGGTGTCTCTTGGTCCCAGGTAATTTAGGATCCTCATCGCTTGCTTCTGAAGACGCAGAATTCTTTGTAGGTTCCCTTGAGATATTCCTCTCCAGATAGCTATGTCATATCGTATGTGCGTTTCAAATACGGCAAAGTATGTTGATTTTGTTGTTGCAGTGTTGCTGATGGCTATTATTCATTTTAAGATGTAAAGGCTTGTATTCAATTTCTTACACAGGACATCAAAATGAGATGTCCATGACATATTTTCGTCAATAGTCACTCCTAGAAATTTTGCCTGTGGTTTCACTTCCATTTCTGGAAGAGTTGAGACTTGGTTTTGTCTTCTGCCAAATGCTAACTGGTTTGTCTTTGATGTATTAATATTAGACACTTATATATATATATATAAGTGAAGTGAGCAGATATTTTTACTTGGAGTTTTTCAAGGTCATCCGAACTCTCTTGACCACTACATGGGTGACACTTCCAGCCTGCATTGCTTTCTTTCGATAGTTTACGAAAGACTTCATCTGTCATGTCGATACATTTGACAGACAATTGTCGATACAATTTTTCTGGTCTACTGGAATATTGAATAAAATATATATATATATATATAAATCATAATTATTATTATTCTTATATATATTATAAGAAAATTTATTATAATGATGAGACCTAGTTTCAGTTGCTGTTTTATTTATTTATTGTATATATTTTACATATTTTAATTTAATGTTCTATTGTATTGCTTAACTGAACAAACAAAATTATTAAATGTGTAGCCCTTAATAAAATTTATAATTTTTTAATGTTTCAGATTTTAATCATAAAAATAATGTAACAATATCCCTGAGAATAAATAAATGAACTTCATTAAGTAGCTACATCTGGTCTACTGGAATATTGAATAAAATATACTAAAAAAATAAAATTTATATTTTGGAGATTGAAATGGTAGATAGGACATTTTATTAATTATACTAAAAGTTTACAAAAAAAAACCAAATAAGATTTTTTTTAAATATTTTTTTCTCATTTTAAGAAGTTTTGAGAATATAAAATACCTATGTATATTTTTCACAAAACAGAAAATATAAGCCAATAAATAACAAAGATAAGACATTTTTTAGTCACTTTAATAATACCGATATGGAAAATCATGTCAGGCTTTTAGTGTTGAAGATTAATATATTTATGTTATTAGGAAGAAATATTTACTTGAAAATTAAATAAAAAGTGAACAGAATTTAAATAAAATAATTAATTGAGGTAATTTATAAACTCTATACTTAAAATATATTAATACTACTATTACTTGAAAAAGTACTTGCAAAAGATGTGTGTGTGTGTGTGTGTGTGTGTGTGTGTGTGCGTGTGTATATTTTTTTACTCTATTCTGAAATGTATTGTCTACAGGAGTGTACCATGGAAAGAAGGTACTCACAGTTACCTGAAATGACAAGCACTCCAAGGCCTTGTCGCAACACCATGAGCCTGGAAGCGGCTTTCAGGGAAGTTTCCCCCATTTTTCCTATCAGGAAACTTAAATCAATGATTCCTAACATTAAAGCAAAGTCCACTGAGCCTGGACTAAAGTTATCTGATGAGTAAGTATTTACCATTTATTTGTTCACAATGAATGAGAATAAATTTTACCCTTGTCTAGATCTCAGTCACCAGGGTACAACATCTAAAACCAACCAATTTAACAAATTTGTTGTATACATGTTTGTTGCCATTTCTCTAAACACTTATAAAAATACCATAGTTATTTCTGCAGGTAACAATACTCAAATATTAGTAATTTATTAAAATAATGTACTCTTACAGGTTTTAGTCCGTTCAATTATCTAGGAATAATATAAATAACAGCTCCCCAACCTACACTTATAGAATGTCAAGAGACAACATATATCTACATTGTCACCGTTGTATTAAGATCCAGGCAAAGTAAATGCTGGGCTATTTGGCCCTTTGATAGTATAGAAGATATATTATAAGGGTTATATGAAAACTTCAAACTCTTATTAAAAGACTTATAGCCCAAGTATCAAAATTCTGTAAAGGGGAGTGTATAGTACTAATTGGGGGAACAAAAACAAATATTTTCAAAATAGGGGTGCTCACCCCCATGCCCCCTCCCCGTATCCAAAGTCAAAATTTTGAAATGGCAACTAATACCATGTGACACCTCCAATTGAAGCTCATAAAAAATGTGTATTTTTGTGAAAAAAATTTAAATCGGCCAAGTCGTTTGGTATCAGCAGCCAATAATGTAATATCTTACACAACAATTAAGTCTACAAACCACTGTACTACTGCTAATAACAACAAAACTACTCACTGAATACTGTTGTAATACTTTGAAAACTTCAAATCAAATCAATCTTTGAAATGAATTGTTATACTTTTTGTAACAATAAGGATGGCAAATGTCCAAAATCCTATTATTCTTTAAAAGAACAACTCCTTTGCAATTCAGTAAAGAATTGTATTTTCAAAAGCTTAAATAAAATTTATTCACCATTTCATTTTTTGAAAGGCTGCTACGAGTTTACTTAATCTATGGCTGGAGCCAAGTCTTGTCCTATAGATAAGATGAATAGTTGTTGGGGTTATTCCTGGGTTATTGTCAAATGAATGTAAGTTTTAGTTAACTGTAGTTTCAAGAAACTGCACTACAGCTCACCATAAGATTCTTCAAACAAGAAACAAAGTCGAGTCTGTTGCTAAGATTATTGCTGAAGATGTAGTTCAGGGAATCATATTTTTTATTTGAATCTTTGTGTACTCTCTTGTTATTGCTTGATTTTTATTACCAAGTTAACTTCTTTCAATGTCTTTAGCATCTTCATTTGTCGAAAAGTTTACCAGCCTAGTACAATCTACTGGTAAAAGTGACTAACTATAATATATTCCAATGTTATTGAAATATTTGTAAATATTTCTTTGTATAATAACTTTGGAATAAAATTGCATTGTTCATATTCATTATTCATTCTAAGAGAGGTGTGATTGGAAGATTGGTTTTGTAGGTTTTATCTAAATACTCCCAGAAAAATTACATCATTCATAACTCTCTATTGAATAAAACTTTTTTACAACAAATTGGTTTTTCATCTCAAATATGTTATGTGAACATCTGAGGTATTTCCTAGACTTTAATATCTTTAATGAAACTTTTATTTCATCAGTTAAAAGGAGAAATTACAATTTATTATAATATAATAGTATCATTGGTGTTAAGACCATTATATCAATCACTTATGCAAAACTAACCATACTTCATGCTTCACCTTATTCAACCCATCCACTACATCCATTATCATAAAGTATTCGTACAAAAATTATCCTTTTTATTTCTTTATTTTTAAACTGTCCCTATAGCCTTTTTCTAAATGGTAAGAAAAAATGATCAAAATGACTCATTTTAAATTAAATGCATTTATCCATAATTTTCTTTTTAATATTACAAAAAATTAATAAATAGTAAATCATTAATATATTAATGACGTATTATTTATTTGAGGTTATAATCTTGTCTACTCAATTTTTCCTATATTTCATTTTTAAAGAGACTGTTAACACTTTTATACAATTCAGACCTTGTGTTGGTTTATACTTATTTCCTGTTTTAGCTTTTTAATACAGGGTGTATATTATGTCTGGAAACACCCAAATATATCCTTTAATAATTTAAATATAAAATTTGAAACCTCTTACAATCGTGATAGAGATTGGGCATCTACTTTTTGGAAAACAATGTTTTGTTATGTCACACCAACGGGGGACGTCCTGCCGAGGGTATCGTGAATATTCTTAATGGAAGCCTATACCTTGTGATACATAATTTTAAAGGTAATAGCTTACTGAATTGAATGCCACAAACCGCATCTCAAAGGAATTATTCTATCAGAAAATAGAGCATTTTTAGTATTGAAAATTTACTGATGTTCAACAATGTAATTTTAACATGGTTCTTGCCACAAAATGTGTTACACTAATTTTTTAGCATTTTTTTTAAATGTTCAATTAAATAAAACAAAAATTTCATTTTAAGCTGGTTCTATTAGCACAAATTTGCCAGTTTTTATTACAGTACAATTATGGAAATACTTATGTTATTGATTTCTTATTACAAATAAAAAATAATGTATGCTGTTAGAAAAGTCTTACAACAAACGTTTTATCTGCATTTGGTGTCAAAGCAATTGTTCGAACTGTGTTCCTTCTACGGTTTGACAATGAGCCAATCTTGTGTAAAATGATTCGACAGAGTTTGCCTAACATTTCTTCAGTTATCAAAGCAATCTCCTGTATAATCCTGTTTCTTAGGTCTTCCAAATTATGAGGCTTTCTTCTATAAACATTGGATTTTAAATGACACCCATAGGAAATAATCGATTGGTGACAAATCCGGAGGATCTTGGAGGCCATTCGATTTCTCCTCTTCGGCCAATCCATTTATGAGGAAACCTTAAATCCAAATACTCTCTTACCTGTCTCCCATAATGGGGTGGAGCACCATCCTGCTGAAACCATACATTATCAAAGTATTCTCCTGATGCAATTTGAATAGCTGGGATTATTTCATTTTGGAGCATACAATTGTAGTAAAGTTCGGCATTTAAATTTCCATTGATGAAAAAAGGGTCCAACAATTTTGTTACCTAAAATTCCACACCATACGTTCAGTTTTTGTGGTTGCTGTGAATGGGACTCAGTAATCCAATGTGGGTTTTCACTAGCCCAGTAACGGCCAATTGTGCCTGTTAAACATTGCATTTAGGAAAAAAGTTGCCTCATCAGAAAATAGTATGTTGGTCAGAAAATCTCTATTGTCATCACATTTGCGCATCACAAGTTCACAAAACTCAACTCTTCTGTCGTAATCATCCTCACTTAACTGTTGGACTAAATGAACTTTAAATGGTTTGTATTTAATAATTTTCAAAATCTTACTCACAGACATAGGGTGCCATATCATGTTGCTGTGCAGCTTTTCTGAGCGATGTATGTGGGTCTTCAATAAATGTTTGCAAAACATCTAGTGCATGTTCTTCATCTGTTGCAGATTGTATCCTACCCGACTTTGGCCGATTACGTACACTCTCTGTCATTTCAAAAACGCTCAATAGTTTTTGATATTGTTGAAAACACTTATGGGATTCCTTTCTGGGAAAGTGTCATTAAACAAATTACAAAACTTCCCGATAAGATCTTTGACGATCGCCATATACTCGCATTCATCAACAGAGTAATTCGTTCTCTTTCAGACAATTCCATTAAAATGCCAAATAAAAACTGAACTACTGTAATTAGATAACTTGTTGACAGCAATGCTTCAGAGACACTGATTAACTCGACAGGAATGATATGACCTTTGTCCATTTGTAATTCCCAAGCTTAGACCTGTCTAGTGAAAGCTCCATGCTCAACAAACTGAAACCTGTAGACCAGATGATTAATAACACAATAATGTTTCTCATAGGCTAGTGACCTTTGTCTCTTTAAACCTTCCTGCTGACTGGAAAACACCAAGTACAGATTCATAAGTACATCAGAGAAAAGTGACTCATAAGTTTTATTCATTGTAATAAAAACTGGTAAATTTGTTACTAATGAAACCAGCTTAAAAATAAATTGTTTATTTTATTTTAATTGAACATTTAAAAAATGCTAAAAAATTAGTGTAACACATTTTGTGGCAAGAACCATGTTAAAATTACATTGTTGAACATCAGTAAATTTTCAATACTAAAAATGCTCTATTTTCTGATAGAATAATTCCTTTGAGATGCGGTTTGTGGCATTCAATTCAGTAAGCTATTACCTTTAAAAATTATGTAGCACAAGGTATAGGCTTCCATTAAGAATATTCACGATACCCTCGGCCAGGACGTCCCCCGTTGGGTGTGACATAACAAAACATTGTTCCAAAAAGTAGATGCCCAATCTCTATCACGATTGTAAGAGGTTTCAAATTTATATTTAAATTATTAAAGGATATATTTGGGTGTTTCCAGACATAATATACACCCTGTATAAAAAAAAATATATTTGTATCACTATTTTACATGTATGTTTCGTGTTTTTAGTTCTATAAAAAAGTTAATAATATTGTAAACATGTTTTTTTTTCTGAAAATAAATTTGTTTTGTCAAATTGATTTGTTTATTTATCATTATTAAAGTCAAGTTTTAAAGTAACACATTCCTATTTTATCTAACCTTTTGCTTGTAAAAGTATAGTAATTTATAAAATTTGGTGTAAGTTTTCTCCTTTTTGTGCTAGAAACTGCGGCCTACCTTGCCAAATAGTTAGACCAATGCTTGTATTTAGTTTTAGTTTTTGGCTCTGTTTGGTCCATGGAACCGCAGCCTAAAGTTTGTCGTGAGAGTTCTGAAGTGCCCTGTATAAGAAACCAATTGTGAGATATAACAAAAAAATACAAGGCACAACATGAGTTTCATTGTTTGGCAAGCTGTTATTTTTAGAAGGAGGAACAACACTCATGTTTGAACTTATAACTTAAGTTTAGCATAAATATTTATTACTGCACAATATTATGGTAATAGTTCAATTTTAGGTTCCATGCTATTTAGGATGATTTTGGAAAATAACTGCTCTAACTGTTACAAAACCATGCAAAGTAACAGTTGTACTTTTTGCATTGTACAATACTGTATTCTTTTCCTAATATTCCTGGGTATACAATCATTTCCATTATCCCATCCGATCGTTGCCTTGTAGTTCCAAAATCTTTTACATTTCAAGGTATTGAAGGTACATTTACTTTCTTTTCTACTTGTGACTAAAACTACCATATTTATGAGATCTTTTAATCTATTGATTTTTATTATTTATATAGTGTGTATTATAAAATTCAGTTTATAAGTATATTCATATTTTGTGATGGTTTAGACTGTGAAAATAATGTCATAAATAATAAATGTAAATTGGTTGCTTTCAGGTATGTTACAAAACAAGTGGACAAACTTTCTAATAATTGTCAAGGTAAGTCAAGATTTGACTCTTTTAGCTCTGGATTTAAATAATTATGAAAGGAAAAATATATCATACAAAAAATATATTTGTTAAGATAATAATAATAATGGTCACAACTATAACAGACAATTTTCAAAGAACTAGAATAAAATTCGTAAATTGGATAGTATGTACTCCATGTTTAAGATATTAACTCAAATATACAGGTTTAAATGGACTAAGAAAAATTGTAAGAAGTATTCTATTGACAATAACTTAGAAGGGGTAAAGTAGGTACAAAATAAAATAAAAACAAAAAAATTAAATTTTTTTTAACATGCCAAAAATAAAAAGATTAGACCTTTATCAAGGTTTTTAGCCATAAATTTGTATTTTCTCTGTACAAAAACAATTTTATTGATTAATAATTATAAATATAAACTTTTAATAATTTTTCCTATAGCTATAATGTGTATATGAAAAGTATGTAAAAATATGTTTTAAGCCTAAGATTTCATTAATTTAATAAACATAACCGAATTTAGTATTTTATTAATAATGCCAACAAACCCGGTATTACACAGAAATAACACTTTGAAGTTCCTTAATGATGATGGATGAGTAATGAAGATGCTGTAAAGTAAAACAGGATTATAAAAATTTTTACAAAAAATAGAATGGGATCTCTTTGGGTCCTTCAGTTTTTAAACCTTACAAAATATAATAGTTAAAGGTATGAGAGCCACATAACCACATGATCTAGTTTTTCTTGAAATCAATAATTTATTTTAAGAGACTGACAATGGTTTTCATTCTTAGGGGAAATTTACATCTCAATTTCAAGAAATCCTGGGTATCTTTATACACTGCAGATTAGATCTTGACTCGTGGACTATAAGATTAAGTATGAAAGAAAGTTAACAAATATAAACATATGGTGATTATTACTCTAAAATCAACCTTTCAACAGTAAGAATGAATATAAAGAAGCATAGACCTGAGACCTAACACTACCCAGCAGAAAATGCAAACAATATTCCACACACTGTATTGTATAATGCAGATTCATACAGTCTTCATCTATATAGTCCAGGAGAAATAGCAGTTAAAAATGGTCAAATAAATAAATGTTTTCTTACAGCAAACTAATGGGATAATTTAATCAAATATATCATAAATAAATAAAAAAAACCATTCCGAACCAAAATCGTCTATTAGGGGATATAGGAGGGGTGGTTTTTAGGGGTGAAAATGGTTTTTTTTGCAATTTGTGAGTAAACAATGCATCCTATAAAAAAATGTCAAATATAAAAGTTGTTGGAAATAAAAAAGTCTACTACTTATGTAGTAATCATTTTTGCCCTAACCTCAAAAATTTCCCCAAAAAATTCAAAAAACAGTTTTTTTGGTTTTTAATTTTTTTCTTTTACAAAAATGGTTTGATTGAGCTGAAAGTTTGATCAAATATACTTTGTTTTATTTTGAAAATACTGTATTTTTTTCATTAAGAAATATTCAGCCGTTATAATAAAATTTCACTTTAAAAAAATATTTTGATAATTTTCAATCACCGTTTTGAAACATTTTTTTAATTAAAAAAGGTTTTCTGACGGCTCATTATTTTCGTTTTTTTATCTATTTTGAAGAAATGAAATAAAAAATATGTAGTTTAATTGAAAAAACTGCAGAAAAATTGAAAATAAACAAAATATTGACATTTTTCATTATACATTGTATTATTTACGTGGAAAAATTGTTATTATTTATTTAATTATAATTTTTTTTTAATGTTGAAGAATTTTCGAATATTTTGAAAAGTTTAGAAACATTGTTGAATGTGAAAGTTGGATTACAGGTATATATAGTACAGGTATATAATAGTGTCCTTGAAGCAAGAGGGCGGGGTCAATCCTATTCTTCTATTATACGGGTCTCAGTATGTTTCTAAGCATTCAATAAGCAGCTGCTTTGTCGTCAGTCAAGTTATATTGGAGTAGTGTCGTGAAATAAGCCTCGTGATTAGCAATTTACAAGATTTTTGTCCATATAAAATACAAATCGTAAGTAAAACTTTAAAATTTTGCAAAACAAAATTTTATACAAATTATTCAATAAAAATTATTAAAAATAATACAGATCATAAATCTTTGTCTCTGTACATACAATTTTACGCATGCTATTTATCTAGTAATTTTTACGTATTTTCAGTATACTAATTTTATCGTGCTTTTTGCATTTTATAGATTCATGTAAATGGTGGAAAAGGTACCTTCTTGTATCATTTGTAAAAGCCGCGATTGAGATTTGGTGAAAATAAAAAGTCGAGGGATATATACTCTTATTTCGTCAAGTAAACCGAGCAATGATCAGCGGTACAAAACATTTCAGAAATTGACTGAAGCACACATTCATGATGGTTGTCGATCGGCATACAATAGACCTCGATCAATTGTTACAGCTTCCAAAGAAAAAACAAGAAAAAAAATCTATTGGGAAGAAGATTATGAAAGAAGCATGTGATTTTGATTTTGAGCATCATTGTGTTTTTTGTGAAGAACCTTGTAACCAAAATAGAGCATTTCGCGGCATGCAGAATGTTGAGACTAAAGAAAAAGTTTATCAACTTTAAAGGGAAGAGATTTTTCAGAATCATTTAATAAAAGTCTGTTAGTTAGACTGAATTTTCTCAAAGAATCAGATGAAGTTCAAGCTTATTATCATAATAGGTGCATGTTATCTTAGGGACAAGCTCAACATCTTGTAGACATACATCGAGTGTAGATTCTAAAGATTTCATAAGTTACTTCGTGTATTACTTAAAAAAATTCATCCGAGTGCCAATTTTACCTTAACGAAATTAAAGAAGATTTTGATGGTGATATCCCAACATTAAATACATTAAAAAAAATTGAGTGATAGTTTTGATAACGATCTTGTGTTTCCTTCAATGAAAGGAGAAACAATCATTACATTTAAAAAAGCAGGGAAAAAATTGAGTAGAATATGGTATGAATCACGATCAGATGACGTAGAATATGAAAAAAAGAAGATATTTATATTTTTAAGTTCACTGAAAAAAACATACAATATAACAAAAAACTTTTGGAAAGAAATAATGGTTTCTTGATTCAATTTCAATAAGAATTGTAAAAAATATTGTAAAGAAATAAAAAATATATGATGAAAAATACAAATTAAAAAAAATACTAAGACTCGAATTCTGTTTTTTGATTTATTTAAAAATTTCCACGTAATTTTTAAATATGCATGATTCATTATTATTTTGCTTAATGCTTAAAAATAGCACTGGTATAAAACAATTATAATTTAAATAAATAATAACAATTTTTCCACGTAAATAATACAATGTATAATGAAAAATGTCAATATTTTGTTTATTTTCAATTTTTCTGCAGTTTTTTCAATTAAACTACATATTTTTTATTTCATTTCTTCAAAATAGACAAAAAAACGAAAATAATGAGCCGTCAGAGAACCTTTTTTGATAAAAAAAAATGTTTCAAAATGGTGATTGAAAATTATTAAAATATTTTTTTAAAGTGAAATTTTATTATAACGGCTGAATATTTCTTAATGAAAAAAATACAGTATTTTCAAAATAAAATAAAGTATATTTGATCAAACTTTCAGCTCAATCAAACCATTTTTGTAAAAGAAAAAAAATTAAAAACCAAAAAAACGGTTTTTTTGAATTTTTTGGGGAAATTTTTGAGGTTAGGAGAAAAATGATTACTGTTGTAGACTTTTATTTCCAACAACTTTTATATTTGACATTTTTCAATAGGATGCATTGTTTACTCACAAATTGCAAAAAACCACCCCTCCTATACCCCCTAATAGACGATTTTGGTTCGAAATGGTTTTTTTTTATTTATTTATGATGTATTTGACTAAATGGTCCCATTAGTTTGCTGTAAGAAAACATTTATTTTTTCAATCAGGTAATACGACTGGACTAATATACTTAAGTGTGTTTATAGGTAAAGAATACTGGAGCAATCACTACAATTTCCATCTGCGATTTATAAGTTCATGAAATATTATAAGAGAAGTAGTATAAAAAATAAATAAATAAGGAATTTTAGTACAAGTTCCATAGAAGTAATACTGATGGCTTTAGCAAACGAAACTTAAACTAGTGTCTTCCAGGCCTTCCAACACTGACTACTTTAAACATACAATTTCTTCCATGAAATTATTGAAGTGAAAACTTCTTTAGGCGCGTTGAGCGTTTTGGTAGAGGGTAAAATCCTCGGTTCGCGTCACCGACATGCTAAAGTGGTTTCCATGGAAACGTTAATAATCCTTGGAAAATTTGTTTATTCTATTTTAGTCACTTTGTGCTATTTATGATATATTAAACGCCTAATACTAAATCTACGCAATGTAATATGCTAATGATAATAGTATATCTATAGCTATGGAGAGCCAGACTAGCGCACGCGCAGTAGCCTGTGTACACGTATACACTAATACATCGACTATTTCTGACTGTATTATGTGCGCGTTGGACGCTTTTTGGATAAGTATAATTTTGTGAGTCACGTCAACAATACGTTATAGTAGCAGTACATCTGTAATTGTAAATGTGACGCGTTGTACATTAAGTATTAGAGTGTAGAATACATAAGTAAAGTTAAATTGACCACGTGGGAAGTTAAACTTGTGTGTACTGGATTTTGTTTATTTAAGTGAATTTTTAATTTGAATTTTATTGTAATTATTGTAATTATTTAATTGAAGGATTACTGTTTATTTATTGAATTTAAATTCATTGACTTCAGTATAAAAGTGAGTATGAAACATATTAATATTTTTATACAGATAACTGAATAATGAAAACAACGAATATATTTTTAAACATTGATATTAAGCGGAGACTTTAATATTAACTTCGCAGATGACAAAAATTTATCATTAATTGAATTTTTGAATGAAACATTAGGTTTGACTATGTCTAATGATCGAAAAGTCAGTACAACAAAGTATAAAACGACTATCGATGCTGTTTTTATACGATATTTATATAAATTTCAATCAAAGAAATTTTTATTTCTTATTTCAGTTACCATAAACCTATTGTATCTTTTTTAGAATACAATGAAATGATTGAACGAACAGATAATCTAAGTATTGTCGAAATTAATGATGACAATGATGTAAATAATGAAAATAATGTTCAAACTTGAATTCATTGAAATTCGTGTAAATATAAATACTATGTATAATTAAGATAATTGTATATTAATTATTTTTTCAGCCACTTTGTATTTATATTTTGTTCATGATTTGTTGTTTAAACCCATCATATGTAACTAATAAATAAAACAAAAAATTTCATATAATGTTTTTTTCAACCACTTTGTATTTATATTTTGTTCATGATTTGTTTAACCCATCATATGTAACTAATAAATAAAACATAAAAAATTTCATATAATTTTTGCATATAGTTTTAATTACTCTCAACTTAATAGTTCCGTTTTCACTTCTATCGGCAGTCCCACGACTGCTATTTTATTATATATTATTTGAATGTGAGCTCAAAAATTTCTATTGGTAGAACAATTTTGAAAGAGTATAAGTACTAAGGCGATTTGATAAGTTAGTGACTTTTTGAATAAAACAAATTTCTTTCAGTAAAACATTTTATTCTTCAATATAATCAACTTTTAGCTCTATAAATTTAGTCTAGTGTTTTTTTAATTTTTGTATTCACTCCAAATAATAGGTTTTCTCAAGGCTCTCAAAATAGGTGTTTGTTTTAGAAATGACAATTTCATTCGACCCAAATCTCCTACCGCCCAGCCATTTCTTTAGGTTTGGAAACAGGAAATAGTCGCAGGGGGGGGAATATGCTGGATGGGGTAGCAGTTCGTAGCCCAACTCATGGATTTTTTCCATTGTGATGACAAGTGTGCACACATGCATTTTCTAGATGGAGAAGCACGTTTTTCTTTGCCAAAATGCGGCTGTTTTTGCTACAAATCAACGTCAAATCTGCCCAAATGAAACTCCATGCATCCCAAAATCTGTGGCCATGACCTTGTTGGCTGACAGACTCACCTTGGCCTTCTTTGATCCACGTTCACCCCAAGCAAACCACTGTTATGATTGTTCCTTGGTTTCTGGCATATTGTAATGGATCTATGTTTCGTCCACAACTACAAAACAGCGCCAAAACTCGTCTCCGGATTACATCTGAACATCGTTAAACAATCTTCTGAGGTGATCACACGGTTGTGTTTATGGTCTACTGTGGGCAACCATCTCTCAGATAGTTTTTTCATGTCCAGATATTTGTGTAAAATGTGATGTATCCGTTTGGTTGAGATACATACAGCATAAGCCAACTCAAGCACTTTCTTTCTCCGATCGTCCAATATCATTCCATGGATATTATCGACGATTTCTGGCATTATCACTTCTTTTGAGCGACCTGAACTTCGATATTATAGTGCTGCTACAACCACAACAGAACTCTTATAACTCACTTTTTAGCCATTGAAATTGAAGGTGCCGAGTCCCCATAGTTTTTATCAGGTCTTTCCTTAGTGTCAGTGAAAAGTAATGCTTAATCAGCACATAAAAGTAACTATTTTCTATTTTCGTGAAAATTCACAAGGTTGTTTGCTTTGAACGGGAATCAAACATAAACTGCATGACGCAGCTTGCTCAAAATAGATAATTATCCAGTGATAGATTATAGTGAACTGCAGCATTGTTGCATTTAAAGTTACTGCTCGTGAAATTAAAAAATTCACTGACTTATCAAACCGCCCTTGTGTAATTTCAAGGAAAATCAAAAAGAACTTAAAGATGTGAACAAATTATACAGGATATAAAAAAACTTCAGATGTCAATCATGAAATAAAGAAAGGAAAGTAAAATATGTTTTAAATCTGATTAGGGATGCAAACACTCTGTAGCAATAGAATGTCTTAATTCCAGCAGTGCATTCAAAAATATCTGACATACAGTTTTGTCAACTCAGAGCAATTCACTTAGTATCCAATGAGGCTAAGAATTCATTATAAAGAGCAATAGCTTTACGTTGCTAAGTTCTTAGTTTAGAATCATAAGCAATAAGTTGAATTTCTTTTTAGTAACAACAATAAAATAACTGTATTCTTATCATATCTGTCATGTCCACACAACAAACTTTTAAGTTTGGTGTAACTCAACTTTGTGTCCTGTGACCTATTCTCTTTATTTTTGAAGATTTTCCTCGGACGATTGATTTATGTTACTCAGTCTCTATACAGGTGACACCAATCTTCTAATAACTGAATATAGTTCAAGCAAAGTTGGAGAAAACTATGTTTACACACACATGTGTAAAATTACCAACATATTATTATTGATGTACTATATATTTCACATTAAGCTTCTTCAGGTATAGTTTCACTAAATGAAACATAAAATAACAAAAAATATAAAATACAAACAGATAAATAAATCAATAAACATAATATTTTTGAAAGATTGACATTGACAATGTCTATTACAATGTTGTATGTTGTTTAATGACAATAAAGAATTGATTGATTGAAATGTAAAACACATGTTCAAACTGCGGTTGTAAAGATGTAATGAGTGTTCAGATGAGTTAAATTAATTATAAAAAATTCAATCCATAAAGAAATTTCGATTTTGTGACAATTTGACATTCTTGTTCTAAATTTCTTAATTTTGATATATTTTAATTATTATTAATATTGTTTGTATTGGTTTTACCTTAAATAAACTTTCAAAAGAGTCTTGGTTTATTTTACCATGAATGACTAATGGTTTTGTTTCATCATTGTGCCGAAAATCATAACAGTGACCTGTTATTCTTATACTTTGCTTATTTATTGTAGAGCCAATATAGTCTTTCGGGCATGTTTTACAGTGGATTTGGTACACTACATTTTTTGTACCACATGTCAAATGGCCAATAATTTTGTAAAATTTTTTAGTTGAATTGCTTTTGAATTCTGATGACTTCTATTTTTATTAGATACCATGCATCTTGATTTATTACATGGATGTGCTCCGTTGAATTTAGTTTACACATCAGAATCAGGTGGTAATTTCGGTTTTGATATAATTTCTTTCAAGATAGGTGGTCTTTTAAATACAATACATGGAATACTTTTATAAAATCAATTTTATGAGCTCAACATCAGATCAGTGCTCACCCTAAATACAACACCTTCTCTCTTGCACTGTTCCTATTCACTACCCTGTAGACTTATTAAATTATTGAATTAAAAAACAAAATACAAGATACAAGATACAAGATCGTTTATTTTCCATTAAGTAATACAGTGATTACAATAGGCATCGTCAGTTACATTTTGTTATTATCTACAAACAAGATTGTTCATTATCATAAATAAACATATAGATACACACAAAAATAAATAGCACATATAACACAGACATTATAAAAATATTACATAAAATAAATTAACAGTTATTATCAAGTTTGTAAAATTGATCCTGCTAAAGCGTTCGTGTCACATGTCATGTAACTCCTCAATATTATAAAATGGATTTTCTGCCAACCAACCCTTGAGTAATAATTTAAATTTATTTAGTTCAAGGTACCAAACATTCCTTTGGCAGTTTATTAAAAAGTGCAATGTTCATGCAATAATGGCTGACCTGGGCTTTCTTGAGTCTTACAAATGGTAATTCTAGCTTATAATTAGATCTCGTATTATAATTGTGTATGTCCTGTCTTAGCTGGTAATTATCAATATTTTCCCTAACCATTGACTAGAGCAGAGAAAATATACATGTTTATAACAGTCATTATTTTATATTCTTTAAAAATAGGACGACAGTGTTCTCTACTACCAGTATTTTTGATAACCCTTAGTGCCATTTTTTGCCATATCAAAACTCTCTGAACCCCACAGCTGTTCCCCCATAGATTTATACCATACGATAATATAGAATGAAAAAAAGCATAATATGACATAATTAACATTTTTTTACTAACACAGAGACTTAATTTACGTAACAAATATATAACTCTAGATAAACTATAAACACATATATTGACTAGTTATGATTATCCCAGCTTAGTTTGCTATCCAAGTGAATTTCCCTAAAAGTTTAACAGAACTCTTTATGCTGTTGTTGTCCAAAGAGAAAAATATTTCTTCGGTTTTACCAGCATTTACAGTCAACATATTGTTTTTGAACCATTCAAGCGCTATTTGTAAAGATTGATTTTGCAATGTAACTAAGTCATTAAGGTGTTTGCTTGAATTGAATAAAGTTGTGTCGTCCGCATATAAAACTGATGCACAGGGCATACTATTGGCAAAATCATTAATGGCTATAATAAACAAAAAAGGACCAAGTACCGATCCTTGTGGTACACCAACTTGCACATTTTTGTAATCTGAGAAATCAGAACCCTGAATCACAATTTGACTTCTGTTTGTTAAATATGATGATAACAAGAAAAGTTCTTTACCTCTAACTCCGTAGCTGTGTAATTTTTTAACAAGAAGCTTGTGTGGTATACTATCAAATGCCTTTTG
Source organism: Homalodisca vitripennis (assembly GCF_021130785.1). NCBI lineage: Eukaryota > Metazoa > Arthropoda > Insecta > Hemiptera > Cicadellidae > Homalodisca > Homalodisca vitripennis. Next base: position 1,394 of record NW_025781541.1, on the reverse strand, counting down.
ACAAGTCAATTAAAGTAGCAGAGCATGGATCTCTGTTTTCAAAACTTATGAGGACCTTTTCAACAATTGATTGAACTGCTTTTGATGTGTTTTTTCCTGGTAAAAATCCAAACTGTTCTTCACACAAAAGCGAGCTACTGTCAAAAAAATTATACAGCTGATCTTTAACACAACACTCAAATATTTTACTCACTATAGGGACTAATGATATTGGCCTGTAGCTAGAGGGACTGTTTCTATCACCTTTCTTGAATATTGGTGTAATCCTCACTACCTTAAGTTTGCTAGGAAAAATCCCTTGATCCAAAATCATATTAAATATATATACTAAAGGCTCAGCTATTGTGTCTATTATTTCTTTAAATATCTTATTAGAAAACCCATAGAAATCTTCACTTTGTGATGAGCTAAATTTAGATACACACAACAAGACATCCTTGACAGTAATGGGTTTCCAAGTAAAGTAACTTTCTTTCAAAGGATCTAACAAGAGATTAAAACTGTTTACATTTTGAATAGAGCTAAATCAAGAGTTATTCATTTGGGATGTAGGTTATTCATTTGGCTTAAAACACAATTCTACAACAATAATTATTAAAATGTATCAGAAATCAGATAGTAGTCCTTTTGATATTCACTTGTTACAGTTTGACTTCAGGACTTAATAACATTCCAAGCAGTCTGTTACACTTATTTTTTTGGATGATTATCAAAGATACAGTTGTTGTGGAGCTTGTATTAGATTCAAAACCAATCTCTTTGTATTTATGTCGGGGTCTTTCTCCAATATAGTGATCTATGTAGCCAGGGTTACGTCTGCTTCCCTCAGACCTATGTATGAACAATGAAAAAAAGATGTGTAACAAAATTCTTGCAATTACAATTTTGTAAAATCCCCTTCTGTTCACGATCGATATTTATGATAATAATAAAATATTACTTTTATTTTCAGCTCCAGTTTGAAAAATGTCAACCAGTCTCTGTTATAAAATGCTGGTGCTACAGGTTCAACCAAATTGCTTCCCAAAAAAATACCGTTTCACGTTTAGTTGAAGGATAAATGTCTGTGTTTCTTTTGTCTTTTGATCTTGTTCACTTTATTATAATTAATACATTCAGATTCATTTTTTCAAAGTAATTTAATAAATTTCCTAAACTAGTCCTGATATAATGTGAATCAATCTAAAACTCCATCAAACCATAACAGGGACTAACCCATTAAACAATGGTAATGTAATAGATTTAACACTAATTAAGGTGTTTCAAATTTCTCTAGGATGGCACAAGTAGAATTTTGCCTTATTCACTTTTTTAAATAACAATGAGATCAACATAATCATTGTTTAGAAGCGTATAACATTTCAGGCCGCCCACGTGGGACACAACACTATATA